>NC_083484.1:5257500-5437500 GCF_030014155.1 Tachysurus vachellii | reverse complement strand
TGTGTGTGTGTTTGTGTGAAGGGGGGGCAGATTGTTCATGCATAGACGCTACAGTGTTGCCATGGTAATTCTTCTACTCTTCTTGTTAAACATTTTTTTTCAGTAACTGTGGGTGGAAAAGAGAGAGAGAGAGAGAGAGAGAGAGAGAGAGAGAAACCTGTTCACTATTTAGATGATGTTCATTTGGCATTATGATTTTCTTTTATTAATCTGGTAAAGGGAGATAATCCTGAGCTTTTTTAAATTATTCTAGAATCTAAAATATTTATTATATCCAAATTTTTTTATTAAATTTGGTTATGGTTAATAATCATTTAACTTATAAATTTGTATATTTTTGTATGTCAGTCTGCATTTAGAAGTAAATTAAACAACACCGCTTGATGAAGCAGGCCATAGTATTCGCTTGAATGAGAAAATAATCCAGAAGTAATAAATCTGACAATAAAATTATAACTCATTAAATTACAGTCTAATGATCACATGAGTGACTCATTAAAGAATATTTGTTATTTACCCAAATGTTAAGGAGACTAACTTACGTTTTAATGGTATAGCTGATGAATGATGTTGTACATCTGCTGCTCCAGACAACAACCCTGCACAGCGAAATTCACCTGCAGTCAAATTCAGATTATGAAAAAAAAGTCTAAAAGCTTTAAAATGGCATAAAAACAAACAAAAAAAAAAACAAACAAAAAAACAGCTTCATTTATGGAGATTGCTTTAAGAAGCTTTTTTGCCTCTTAATGATTAAACTTACTGTACACTGTAATATTTTCTCTTCGGACTACAACGTAACCATTTCCGCAGACATCCTTAGCGACAATAATTTAAATGATGTAATTACGTTTTTTTAATTAACTTCATTATCACGCCATCTGATTTTTCCAAATATTCATTGCTAACCTTCTACTAAGTTATTCACGATTACACACTTGCTATTAAACAGCTATAGCTGGAAAATGTCACCTTTGTAATTAGTTATTTAGCTAATTAGTTGTTATGAGAATCTAAGGTTGTCAATCTATTTATTTAATTCATTGGATCATGTGATGAGCTAACTGTTCGCCGCAGCCAATCAAGTGCTAACTAAATTAAACACGACCTTCCTAGATTTAAAGAAGAGCTGTTGTATTTTTCCAGAAAATAAACGATTGTTGTCTGTACATGAGAACGTTAAAAGAGGAAATTACTTTATTGATCCGTGTCTGAGTAATACAACAACATTATCTAGTTTCTTTAAATTATGAATGACTTTAATGGAAGAATCAGATCAATAAAGGGCTGATTTACTCACTCACTCACTCACTCATTTTCTATCGCTTATCCGAACTACCTCACGGGGAGCCTGTGCCTATCTCAGGTGTCATCGGGCATCAAGGCAGGATACACCCTGAACGGAGTGGGCTGCTTTACCCCAGGCTTTTAATATATGATGATTTTTTTTATCTCAAAACGGTTTTCTCACTAAACAGCAGATTTTGGACCCATTTCAGCTGTGTGTCTTTTAAGAAATGGCTTTTTGTGTTCTGTAAAAATCAAACAGTAGGTCGTGTGTGTGAAAATTCAAAGCTGGTTCTACTTCCTCGTTGCATAAGATCTATTTCAGTGCTACACTCCAGACCGCTGGCCTCTCATGCATTTTGAAATATTTGAAGGAATTCTTAATCACTGAGAACTGAGCTCCACTTATTTGCTCACCATGTGTGTAAAGAGGTTTTATTTTATGTATCATAGACTTCCTGTTAGCTCTGATCAGTCTGGCTTTTCTCCTGCGACTTCTTTCACCAACATGGCATTTTAGCTTCCATAAATACTACACACCGGTTGTTTTTATTTTTTGCTTGTTTTATTCCTAATAAAATGAATGGGCACTAAGTGTATATGGCATTAGTTTCATATAATGGAGCAAAAAAAATAAATAAATAAAATGATATTCAGGTAGATTTTATTTTCATACTTGAATTTCTCACAAAGCAAAACCCTGAGGTGCCGATTTACTTTTTGGAAGTTGTTCAGAATAATTTGAATAAAATGATGACATTACTTCAGGAAAGTTGATTTAATATCAGATTTGATACACAACATTTTATACACAACAGATTTGATACACAACATCAATATAATATATATGTATATATATATACGTGTATATATATATATATATATATATATATATATATATATATATATATATATATATATATAGTATTTGTATTGTATTTTGAGTATTTTTAACAAAACTATTGAACACTGTACACTGTGTGTGTGTGTGTTTGTGTGTGTGTGTGTGTGTCAAGTTTAGCATCTAAGAGAAAAAAAGGCACTCTCAAAAACCTCATTTGTGTTTTTTCCTCCTACTACTTTGCCTGTGATGAAATTCATATGATTTTTATGGAAATGACCAGAAACACGGCACTTTTTTGCACGCACACGTCTTTGCACATGCAAAATTAGTGCTTGTTATTTTGGATCTTAGTAAATCAGTGTCTCAAATGTGTCGCAGAGTTATAAAGAATAATGGATTCTTAAATAAGTAATAAGTAAACATGTTGGACTAGTTTTTGCTAATTGATTCTTACACTGTAATGTTTGAGTTTGATTGGCTCTTCCAGGAAGTTTTTAGGAGGATAGGGTTAACGGATTTAAGGGATTTAAGATTAAGTTAAGATATTAGGTGAGTGTGAAAGTAGCCTGTGGCTGAACTAATAATCCAGTGAACATAAAAACTCACTGATCTTTGGATGATTTTGTGCATTTTCTGTTTTCTTTTGGCTTCTTGTTCAATTCAAACAAGCGGATTTTTACTGTTTAACTGTGTATTATAAAAAAATAATAGTAATCAAATAGGGTTTTAAAAAAAGGAGGAAACTGAAACACGATCAAATAAAATGACATTGAATTAGAAAAAAATTAAATAAGTGAAATATAATATTAAATACTGTATATATTTTAAATATAATATTATAAATACTGTGGTATGAATATAGGACGACTGTTAGAAATAAAGTTATGAGTTGTTATGAATATGTAATACATGTGTAATTATGTGTTGTTATACATGTGTAATTATGAGTAGTTTGTGTGCATAAAAACATACTGTACCATTAGAACAGCTCAATATAATACACACAGGATGTAGACAGAAGCGAGTGCAGGCAGACTGTATGGACTGTTTGGACACCAGTTATAATCTGTACCATTGGTTATTATCATAACTAATGGCTATGCTGATGTAGTGAATGCAGCAGTACATGTCAGTTTAGACTTACAAACTTTATACTTACAGGATGATTTCTACACTATTCATCTCTTCTATTCATTTTTCATATTTTAATATTCATGTATGGTTGTATAATGTGATTGAATTGAAATTACTGACTTTAAGCTGTGATCCCAAAGTAGTCACTGGATTAAGCAGATTAAGTGTACGTGAGTGTGTGTGTTTGTGTGGGCGTGTGTTTGTGTGTGCGTGTGTGTGTGCGTGTGTGTGTACATACATCCCCTTCAGCTGCTTCCCACAACCAAATTCAGGTCATGTCTTTTCTAATGCTAATTCTTGCTTGTTTTGGTGCTTTTGTCATGGTTACAGGCTTGCAGTCACACACATACACACACACTCACACACACACACACACATACATGCACATACAAGATATTATGCACATTGCAGACAACTGACTTTTTTATTGGCAGAATACATTTTATTATTTCACATATTATTGTATTTGTAATATCATGCTATTTATACAATACTGAACTGAGGAATCCGAGGAATCAGTGGATGAAGGTTACCTGAAACCAGACTGTTGAAGATTGAGGAAAAAGCATAGCTGACTGCTCTTCTGCTTCTTCTGTCTTCAACTGTTCGACCTGACGCCACAGATTTCCTGCTCTTGGCTCACAGAAGTGAATCCCAATGTGGTCTTCTACAAGTTTAGACACATTTTGCTTTTGGAGATGTTCTTCATCTCACCACAGTTGGAAAAACTGGTTATTTGAGTTACCGAGTATGGTCATTCTCCTCTGACTTCTCTCATCAGCAAGGCTTAGAGTTTCTGCTAGCAGGATTGATGTTTCGTGGATTTTTTATATTTTTTTTGTATCATTCTCAATAAACTCTTGTAGAATGTTCTACACGAAAATCCCGGAAGACTTTCGGTCTCTGAAATGCTCACAAAGACCGTAATGCTGTCTGGTTCGTACAGTACCACTGCTGTCAATCACAGACACTAACCAATCGTAGCCGTCTCTGACATCCTGTATGTGGAAGGCGTTAGGGTGTGTTTCACTGCCCTGTAATGGAGCAGGAGCAGCATTACAGGTCAATCACAGGTGATAAATGCCTCTAGATAAGAATTTCTAGATAAAATATATAAAACTGTTCAGTTATAATACAAGCAAAGAATAAGCAAAATAATACAATAAAGAATAATACAAGCCAGTTGTGCAGTTAGCACTTCCAGCCACATGACATTACACAAGGAGCAGTTGAAAAATGAAACACTGGCAAGATATTTTCCCACACATTAGTGTTCAACGGGAATATTCCCTTAAACTGAGGCTCTTATGTGCTTTTATGCCTTACACTGCTTCCATGTGATTGACTAACAGACTGACAGAATAAATGAACGCACGTGTGTTCCTAGGTGTATCCTGTGTTTACTGAGTGTATAACAGTGTGGTATGTTTGGACATATTATTATGTAGGTTTGGGACAGTGAATGGAAATACTGTGTTAGAAGATCCCCTTGAAAAGGGAACATCATTACTATTGCTATTGTAGCCTTTTCGATAATTAGTTAATAGCCTGGAAACTAACTGGCGATCATATGTCATTATCTGTTTGAATAAATACAGAAGCCACGGAAACACTACACACATAGGGTTTTTGCTGCGCAGAGTGTCGTACCAATGCTGATGCACAAAATAAAACAATGGTAAATGACGGTGTTGAATTTCTTCACAAAGAACAATAAAATATGTGAAGATCTCTGATGAATTTCGTAGCATGTGAACAATTTTAGGAAAAGAACCACAAGCTTACTGTATATTGTTTATCATATCTGTGAATATACATAATATGGGAACCCAAAAAAATTACTGTTTAGTTTAAATAATGTTTAAAAATTGCAGATGTTATACTAAGGACTCTAACTAGACATGAATTCTAACATTCAGGATAGAGCCAGTAATTGGATTAGTCAGATGATGGTGTGGGCGGGACTTTACCATTCACAACACACCAACGCTGATGTCTATTTTGAGCAACAGTTAAAATGCATACACTTGAAATATGAACACTTTTTTGTGCACTGTGATGACTGATGAATTGTGTGGGTAAAATGCAGGATCTCTCCTCCTCTTTGTGTGTGTGTGTGTGTGTGTGCGCGCGTGTGTGTGTTTACATTATGCCTATAGACTACCCTTCATTTTAAAGAGCAGAAATGAAAGAATAGTATGACAGTTGCTTCATGATGCTTCATGTCACAGATGTCTTCATGTCTATAGAATCATCAGCTGCCCTTCTGTCTGATAATGTATATCAATAGTGCCTACTGCTGAATTGTGTGTGTGTGTGTGTGTGTGTGTGTGTGTGTGTGTGTGTGTGTGTGTGTGTGTGTGTGTGTGTGTGTGTGTTTGTGTGTGCTACAGGACAACCCATGCCAGAACAAAGAGTGAATCAGCAGACCAGGCTGCACTTGCTGCTGACCAAGAGTCAGAACTTGCAAGGACTATAGCAAATGAATTAGCTCCTGACTTCCAGCAACCAGGTATACACACACACACACACACACACACTCAAGTTATTGTTTGTGCTGACCAGCAGGCATCTAAACCCTACAGAATTAATTACCCTGCTTTGTCATGGCCATGGTTTTCTTGGCTTAAATGACATTTCTTTATACAAAGTGTATTCTTTAGAATTTATTGCTGGTAAATCTAGAAGATGCCACACCCAGGGAGCCATAGAAGGTAAATCTGGACATGATGTGTACGATGGCATACCGTCTCTCCAGCCAATACAGTGACACTAGTTAATCACAGGTGTCTGTGAGTTTAGGTATGTGGAAATTGGTAGCTAGAACTTTCCTCCGAGTGTGTGTTACGCTGCCCTGTGACATGAGCACCAGTTTGAAAAGATGTTGTTGACTGGCTTCATGAGTCTCAAAGGAAGCATGCATTAGCCTTCAACCTCCTCATTTGGTAAGTGTTGTATAATAGCTGAGCTGGTGGAGAGTCGGCTGGTGGGAAGGAATTGGCAGGTGATTAAATGGGGAGGAAAAAAGTGAAAAAATTCAAATCCAGCCCTATGCACACACTAGTGGGTGGCAGTTAGACAGAACTAAACTGGGATAAAATTGAGTCTTTATATTGGCGCGACAATTGGCGCTTCAAAATCAACTTTGAAGTTGGTAGAGTTTTTATGCCATAATTCTTGAAGGAGTTTTCTCCCACACTGCTTTCACATACTCACTTCTTCCGAGCAGCTGAAACTGGTTTTACGGGCAGATGTAATGTAAGACCACATCTATTGAAAGCTGTTTCTATGACTACAATGAAGCACTGTTTGGTTTGGAAGTACACAAAGCTTTTGGAGGGACTTTAGCAGCACAGCAGTCGGCTTGTACCATAACAACACGACCATTCATGGCTTGCATTAAAGAAATAATTTTTTCTGTTTCAATTAATAATTATTAGTCCCAGCAGTTCAAATAAATAAATAGATAGATAGATAGATAGATAGATAGATAGATAGATAGATAGATAGATAGATAGATAGATAGATAGATAGATAGATATTAGAAATATAAATTTACATTTATGCCTTTTTCCAAAGTGATGTGCAAAAGTGCTTTGAAGTCAATGAATACATAATACATATAATTATGTAATTAATATACACATAAAATAAACAGGGAAAATAAGTGCTAGTTTAAGTGTTTCAGGAAGAGGTAGGTCTTCACCCATCGTTTGAAGACAGCCAGTGACTCATCTTGTCAGACATCTAGGGGAAGTTCATTCCACCACCTCGGTGCCAGAACAGAAAACAGTCTTAATGTATACATACCTATACAAAGGTGAAAGAAACAGATAGCTGTCACTGAGAAAGCTCCGAAGATCATATCACCATATTGTCAGACCAATGTGGTGATATGATGAAGATAAAGGGACCAAGAATTGATCCTTGGGGCACACATTGAGGATTGTTTTGTTTCCCAAATTGTTACAAATACTGATATTTTATCACCAGATATTTCTCAGGTGAGATAGCTAACCTTCTGTTCTTTATTTGGGGTTATAATCAGAATAGGTTTATTTGATTGCAGCTGTATGATAATTACCTTTGAACATACGATTGAACATAACCGGTTCATTATAAACACAGTTACAACCCAGATAATAAAAGGGTGTGAACACTTTGGCAACTAGGTTATTATATTTTTCTGATTGCTTTCTATTTAATTGTTATATTTTGTAATTTTATTACAAAGATTTAAAAAAAATAGAAGTGATTTATCTGTGTATTTTTAATACCACAAAAACCTGCCATTTTAAAAGGGGTTTGTATTTTTTATACCCACTGTGTTTGTGTTGTGTTGAGCAGATGTTTACTATTATATGTTAAAATTGAATTGAAATCTAACTATGTAAACTATGTAACTATGTCAATAGGCCTCTTAATTAGGTGACAAAACTGAATAACAGCTGACTGACATCTTCCCAGTACTTTTCCCCTGGCCATGAAGCAGAGATTTGTCACAATCTTGATCTCTGTTAGTAATGTATTACTTTTCTGAGTAGTTAAAATGACTGCACTCCACCTTACTGCCACCACTAATGCAGTTAGACTTTTCAAGGTGTGAAGCTGTGTTAATATGAGTGGAATTTTTTTAGATCTTAAAGGGAAAATCCTCCTTGAGCAACTAGTACATTAATCTTTATCATTAACACGCTCTTCGGCAGTGTCCGATTTATTTAAAAAAAAAAAAAAATTAACTTTCATTGACATGCTGGTCATGATTTGGTTTTTCTACGTTACCTACAATGGAAATCGATGAGCTGAAGATGATGGTGGAGTTAGGTTTAGCTCTTCACTTCATTTCTATCAACCATCAGTGCCTCGTCGTCTCATAGATCACTAACCGGCCAAGTTGAGACTCTGTAACTAGGAAACACCTGCGTCCTATAGCAGCATTGCATTATGGAACTCTGAGTCCAACGTTTGCACCAAAATATCCACTATTTCTACATTGGATTTCTCAGTAACATGATTCTGCTGCACACTGGTGAGTGATAAAATAAGCTGTTGCTCTTTTGTTTTTCAGTGCTAACAGTAAAACCTGACTATTATCCCTTTTCCCAATTTAATCTACGATTAAACACCATTGTAACTGCGCTAGCAATACAGAAGTGGCAGCTCAGTGGTTCAGACGTTAGACTACTAATCAGGAGTTCAGCTGCCACCGCTGGGCCCTTGAACAAGGCCCCTAACCCTCAATTGCTCAGTTGTATAAATGTGATAAACGTAATTTGCTCTGGATAAGCGTCTACCAAATTCCGTAATTGTCTCCATGTGATCTCAGCACCGCACAACCTGCTATGTTCTCACAGAAATAACAAAAAATACAGCAGCAACCAAACAAAGTAGTACTAGAATCAATACGTCTTATAATTTCAATATAAAAAGGAAAAATTTCAAAGTTTTCTTTAAGTACTTCCCAAAATGCAGAGGTCTTGTTTCTGCATCTTTCATGGAAATAAACAGGCTTTACTGTAAATCTAGTGGCTGATAAGTAAAAAGTGTTGTAAAGATAGAATCTTAAGGCCTATCTGTTTCAGTGTTGTATATTGTAATCAGAGCCAGAAATGAATCTATAAGCATTACAGTAAAAGAATGAACGCCTGCACGTTTCCGTTAGATTAGAACAGAAGTGTGTGACAGCAGTGACCTTTGCGATGCAGATGAGCCTGCTTTGTTCAAATCTGAAATCGCCATGTTGGAATGGCTGCAATGGCAGAACGGTGATCGAGTCCCTGACTCACAGCAGCTGTCCATTCCTTCAGTCAGACCTGTGAACATGCGACCTCAGTCTGCTTCTTCTGTCCTTTCTCTCTCTCTCTCTCTCTCTCTCTCTCTCTCTCTCTCTCTCTCTCCCTGTCTATCTTTCCCTCTTACCGTTTTTTCCCTCTTGTTCAAGGTGCATTCCCTGGTAGTATATACAGTAGTCACCCCTAACCTCTTCGTCCACTGTTCATGTCGACATGTCACTTAAATACGAATAGTGCCGCTTGAAGTGGGTGACCTTTCTAAATTATTATCAGTGCAGACAAACGGGTGTAGGAGCATTGAACACATGTACACCATGCACTTGTTTGTTTTCATTTCCATTGCTTTCTAGTGTCTGTGCATGAAATCTGTAGTGAATGTGGAACAGGAAGAGGAATCTCCTGTCTAGGAAGAGATAATTGTGTTTCAAAAAATAAGACTGATAAAAAGATTTGTTTGGAGTTAATTGTGTATGTTTATAAATCTGAAGATTAACCTGAAAAGCTGCAATGTTCAGTTTCTATTTATGTTCTTTAAATTTTGATATTTTGATTTATTTTGTTATTTTTTCCCCCTCGTTACTCTTCACTCCTCTGGGAAGTCATTGGAGTAGATTTTGGAGTGCAGTTATGGGGATTATGTGCCTAATTAGCAACAAGATCATTAGTGAGATCAGGTACTGATGTCAGATGAGGAGGCCTGGGGTTCAGTTCATGTTCCAGTTCATCCCAGTGGGGTTGAGGTCAGGGCTCTGTACAGGTCACATGACTTCTTTTACTCGGACCATGTCTTCATGGAGCTCGCATTGTACACAAGGGCATTGTCATGCTGGAGCAGGTTTAGGAATTGTTTTTTTATGTCACAGCATACAAAGACATCTTAAAATATTATGTTTGGTTCAAACTATGAGAAACAAGACATACAGTACGGTTGTGATGGTCAGGTGTTTACAAACCTTTTACCATATAATGTATTTGTCTACTGTGAATTTTATGTGAAATTAACGCTCTTTATTTTGAAATCATTTGCCGATGTTCGAGGCACGTGCCTGGTAATTACTGTCATGCTTTTCCCATTCAGCTTCTCATAATAGAATGGTAGCAATCCCTTCATCAGCAGTGACTTTCTGTCTATTTAAGGGAGATGAGGAAAGTGATCCTGCAGCTTCATGCTGGCCTTAATTTGAATCTGTTCAGCAAATTGTGGATTCAGTTCTTTGGTGTTGGTTTAAAGATAAATATTTTGCAGTCACAAGAGCATTGATTAGCTCAAGCATGAATATTTATGCATATTTGTCTGTAAAACTTTACCTTAGAAATGCTATATATATAGTGACAAATAATTGGTCTCTTTCTTTAGTGAATTATCCACACCATGTGTATCATTTACATGGACAGTATTATGCATAAACAAACTGAAAAACCCATTATTATTTATAAAGTTACTGCTGAAGTTATAATCAAAAGAGACATTAATCTCTCAAAGCATGTGACAGTTTTACAGGATTATATCGCTTGGTGATCAGATTTCTCAGAAACAGCATTATGCAACTCCAGGGTTATGTTGTTACTGTTTATTCACTCGTTTCATAACTTGACTGATTGTGATTCATGGACAAGATATTTTTCATACAAGTTCTAGTGCTGGTACTGAATCTGTAGTTTGGGAAGCAGCCATTGATTTACCACAAACTTTACTCAGAGTTCAGCATTCACATAAAATATGGATAGAAATCTCATCAAAGTATGTGCAAATCATCTAGTCTTTTAATCTGTGTTCCTGACTGGAGCATAAATCAGATTACATGGGAGGATTGGAGGGAAGCATCAATACAATTTTCATATCTTCAGCTATCAGTATATCAGATATCTGTTTTAATGCCTTGATGAGTGACTTTTATCCATGTTCGATATCCTGTTCTTTCTATCACAGGCCTTGAGTACATCAAGCAAAACTTCACAGAGCATGTGGAGGAAGTTAAAGACACTCCACCAGAGGAGGAGAAGAAGAAGCAGGAGAAAGTAGACTCATCATCAGGCAGTCATTTTTATCGCCGCGGCACGACTCCATCGCACTCACCTGCCCAAAGCCCGTCTCCCTCACCACCGTTATCACCAACAAAGAAAGATCAACAAACAAGTACTGGTGTGACACGAAAGATTAGCACTACGGCAACCCGTAAAATTAGCAAAGACAACAGCGCTATATCCCATAAGATTAGCAAAGATGAAAGAGCCATCATTGTAGCTGAAATAAGCAAAGCTCCTCCAGTTAAAAATCAAGATACTGCACCACCAAAGCCGCCCAAGCTCAACGTACCATCATTAAATGGCCAATTACACACTGCTTATCATAGCTATTATGTGAAAACACAGAAGAACATCCCTCCACCGGAAGAACCGGAGGAAGAAGAGCCAGAAATTACACAGCCCAGTTTAGCTCGAATGCCACCACCTCCGAAACAGGTACAGTCACCCACGCCAAATCTAGAGACAAAGCTCAGGAAACAAGAAAGTGTAAAACCAAAGAGTCTCACAGAAACCAAGAAGGCCAGCATGGAGATCACAAATGAGGTGTTAGAAGGTGATACGGTAAGTCATGTGTATAATATATAATATCATTTCCTGTCAATGAGGTAAACAGGTTTCATTTCTGGTTGTTTCTTTTGCCATAACTGTTTGTTTAACTTACATTCCAGGGTCTGAATTCTATTTTAGTTGCCATGGTGATGCTCTTGAATATTGGATTGGCCATCATTTTTGTACACTTTTTGACATGATGCGATGTGTTTCAGGTAAGCCAGCACATATTTGATTAAGGAAAACATGCGTTCTATTCCCACAGACCTATTTGGTGTTTTATATGTGATGATATTATAAGATCATAAACCAATTTCTAGGGAATTGGGGAATAGGTGCCTGCATCTGCTGTTTATTTGTAGTATTTGCAATTCAAAATTTGACCCCTTGATACAGCGATATGGGAGACATTTTTACCCCAAAATAGGAAATTGCCTTTTTCCCCTTTTTCAGCTGAAGCAGCAGTTAGATCAATTCACACAATGTTACTTTCGCTCTGACTTCATCAATGGCAAATTTCCATCCATCTATCCATCCATCGATTTTCTTTACTGATTATCTTACGCAGGGTCACGGGAGCCTGGAGCGCAAGGTTAAAGGTGTTTTTACGTTTTAATTAAAAAATACCTGTAATTCCATTTATGTATTTATCTATTTACAGGTTAGTCAATAACAATAGTTTAGGGTAAATGTACTGTGCTTTGCTACTGCTATTCTCTTTCAGCTAAGCTAACCTAATAGCCTTTAATTATTCCCAATTCCCAATAATACCAACTGGGTAGGGTGAAAGCTAACAACTGAAGACAGCCAACTCAATCTTTGTCAGTTTATGTATCATTAACTGTTGTTGATACATTACATGGCAGGCAAATACGTAGAAGAAAGCGCTAACTGTGGTCTTCTTTATCACAGATGTCCACATTTGGTTAATGTCGCAGTTGGGAGAGTAACGCAATCTGAGTGTGTGTAATTATGCTCTTTTGGACTCCAGCCGCAGATAGCTATGGCGTCTTCGGTGGATATTCAAACTTGTGATCTCCTTTACCGCTTGGGAGTTCCAGTGTGAACATATCGCACTGAGGTTTTATTTTGTGATAAAATTCATTTTTTTTCATTTAGCTATATATGCCAATATAAAGGATGACATGACATCTTGCTTTATGCATACGAATGCCGTCCTAATAGGGCTGGAGTGTATGCAGAAACATCTGATCATGACTTTTATTAAAAACATATTGTTAGTCCATCTTGTATGTGTACATTTAGAGACTAGAGCTCTGATTTGACAGTGTGTGTGAATTGTACTCTGTACTTCTGATCACAAAACTGTTGTTGGCTGGATTTATTTGGTCGGTATACTTTTGACACTGTGGTGTTTAAAGGTGACTGATCCACTTACACATCAGTGTCACTGCTATGAGAATAATCCACCATCCAAATAATATCTATCAGCAGTAGCAGATAAGAAATTATGCAGAGCAACAGATGGGCTATAAAAAGCAAAGCTACTGAAATTTAAGGTGTAGCTACAACGTAGGAGGCTTTACACCGCCAGGTAAAGGTTTCTGAGAATTCTATATTTTAAGATTTTTGTTTAAATGACCTCATCCACTGAAACCTAAAGATCTAACCAAAGTTACAAGTGAGGTGAGAATTGTGTGTTATTAAATGCTTATGCCACAGCACTGTTCTTAAATCTGATTGGTCAGTTGTTTTATATGAAATGTAAAACAGCTCTGAGAGTAGATCTTAAAGTAACTAAAATGAAAGTTTCGTAGTAATGTGCACATTCTAATAAGTCCAAAAAAATAAACATATCATTTTTTTTACTTTGTATTTGCCAAAGATAAAACATATCACATATGTTTATGTGTCAAATTCACATTTATGGAATTCTGCATTGTCGGCTCTTAGCGTCAGTACGTTTTTTACAACAGGAAAGGTTTCAAAACAGCCACGTTTGCAATTAAAGGTATTGGTTTCATCGTAACATGACAAGCTGTTAGCTTCAGTGGTTAGCACATATGTCTCACACATCTGGGATTGGTGGTTCAAGACCTGCCTCTGCCCTATGTGTGTGGAGTCTTCATGTTTTTAATGTGCTTTGGGGGTTTCCTCCATGTTATCTTGTCTTCCTCCCAGTCCAAATACATGTGTTGTAGACTGATTGGCAACTCTCAATTTTTTGTGGCGTGTGGTTATGTCCTGTGATACCCTGTCCAGTGTGTCCTCCACCCTGTTATAGGCTTCCATGAACCTTGTGTATTATAACCTGTGCAGAAAATGACTTCTTTTTATTTTAACATAACGTAAAGAAAGAAAAAAGAGAGGCTGATGAGAGAACAACAGTTCATATATTACAGATGCCCTAATGCTCTCACATTAAACATGACTGTGAAGAGTTTATAAACACAACATGTCATTTGTTAATAAATTACAGTTTGCGATAATTGTTAAATACATTGTGGTATAAAATGAATAAAACACTTCAGGGCATGTTGTTATAGGAAAGGCCCACTTCAGGCTAGTAATAGTAACTTCATCAGTCCACATTATGTCATCTAATCATGGTTTATTTTCCTATAACATGTTTTATTCCTTACTTAGTGAATTTGATAAATACTAGAAAGGGATTTATATATCATTAGACCGGTCTAGCTCTAATCCAGATCATTTAAATGCATACACCAGTGCCACGTGATTGAATTGAGTAACATTACCACATACATAATATTAACACACACATTCAATATGATTTGAGTGTATATTTTTAATGCTCTGAATAAAATTAAACACCGAGCACACATCCTAGCACCAAACCAATGAGGCTGGTTATATAACCACCGTGTTATTCTACAACATGATTTTAGTGCCTGTATTTATATTAACTTCTATAGCGATGATATACTTTTTAACATTTTATTACATTGATTACACAATCGCTCTACTTTAAAAAACGTGTTTAGTATAAGCAGTGAAATCACATTTTGTTGAGAATTATAATATTTATACTATATGTAATATATATATTTTTTAAATCTGACCAAATGTTCCTTTTTCAATGTTATCAGACGTGTTATGTTTAAAGCAATAATAGTGATAATACTGAAATAAAATATAAAAAAACCGAAGCTGTTGAAAAATGTTGAACTGGAAGTATACTAAAATGAATTGTAATGAGGAGTGTTATTCTAAATTTTACAGTGTTGCACTTCAGATTTTTTTTGTTTACTTTATTTATCTTTAATATATATTTTTCCTTGTTAGCTCTTTAGACAACTTCCAGTAAAAACGAAGAGATGTAATATTTTTTTAGAGGAATTTCCTGCAAGCTGTAACCTTCTAACATTTTTATTTCTCAGTCATGGAAAAACACAGTGTTACATTAAACTGGCGCTGGTCCTTGGCCGTGCGAGCAACAGAGGAAGTTTTGGAAAATAAGAACGCCTTTGGAGGACGACGTAACATTTCAAGGCTCATTTAGCCGTGTGAAAGACTGACCGTTCAAAACAAAAAAAAAAAGTAAAGAAAAAAAGAATGAAAGAAAAGCAACAAGAAAAAAAAGGAGAGAAGTGTGTGAGAAAGAGTTTATGGTGTGCTGATCTATGCTGATCTGTGTGGAAACATACGGTGCACTTTTACATGACAGGCACAAACAGCTGCCTCGTTTCTTTCCCGTCTGACGTGTTGGTTTCGGAGATTTATGCTCAGTGCCAGAGGAATGTGTTCAGTGGACTTTCCACGCTAGTCAGAGAAAAACGAACATGCACCACAGCCTCCATCCCCAGTCTTATAACATTACATAAGCGTTACTGTTACTGCGGGTAGGCATGTTCCCCTTATGATCAGTTTTATGATATTTAAAAAAAAAACTGCTTTTGATAAATTACTTTTTAATTTGAATCATTTCAATTTAATTTGAAAGTATTTTATTCATCAGCCTATTTCCTCCATCCGTTACCATAGGCAACAAGTATTCCACAAAACAATATTATAACGTGTTAAATATTTTTACTGATTAATATTTTAACTCATTATCAGCACATGTCTATGTGTAGATACATGCCCTTTGGCATGGTAGCATTTCATTCAGTTCTCTGTTGTCCTCATGCACTCATGCATTGCAGATTTATTTCACTTCTCCATAGTTTTGGCTTTTGTTCAAAAAGAAGTAATTGTTGTAAAATGTGCAATATGTTTTTTTTTCTCAAAATGATATATCACACCATGCAAAGGCATTCGGCCAACAGCTCGCTTTGTTCCACTGAAAACCAAACCGATACGACGACGAGACGAAGATGAAATACGGAGAGGACTGTCTACTGTAATACGACTCACCATGCGCACAGCCACATGGTTGAATATTGTTTACTAAAATGTAAAGGAGGTGAAATGTTTATGCTGTATGTATTTGTGAATTGATCGTTGCTCATCGTGCATGCAGTTTATTTGATTTGGTGCGTTCACGCTCACGCAAATGACTAGGCACGTGCCGATAATCGTCTAACATTTGGTCACAGCTTACATTGTATTTAAAAATAATAACTCTAATGAAGTTAAAATTGTTCCTCTGAATAAAGATTTTTTGTTTGTTGTTCAGCAATGATTGGGAACAAATTGGATGAATTGATTCGAATCGGCTCATAGCCGATTCATCAAATATTGAATCGTTGCCCTAGGAATCGCAATTGTTTTGTGCGGGGTTTTTTTTTTTTACATAGCTACACAATTTTAGGACATTACACAAATAATATAAAAATACAGCCTCAAATGCAACCGTAAAAAATGTATGAAATAAAATAGATTTTTTTTCACCACGATGTTTCCAAATGCAGCATGTGACAAAGTAGCATCACATCTATTGACACATAATATCGCATTATATAACCGATTACCGGCACATGCCTACAAATGAGCAGTGAGACGTAGATGAAAAATTATTTTTTAAAATGTTTTAGGTGAAAAAAAAGGTCTGCGTTTTGTTTGCATGTTAGAAAACAAAATATTCAAAATTCTCAGTTAGGAGTTGAATTAACCCCTTCAGACCTGTTGCGTTTGTTAAAAATCTATGATTTCTTACTTCTCTTTATTTATTTATTTTTTTACAATTTTAAGGGCATCAAATATACGCATCAGCATTTAAAACAAGTGCACTAAATGCTATTAGACTTTTTTTTTTACTGTATTCTTGTTGACTTCTGATTAGTTACCCAATTTTGAGACATAACAATCCAAGGAGTTGGATTGATGCATTAACTGAAATTGTTTGACTAAATATTTAACAAATATTGAATTTAACTAGTTCATAAGTATAATTCATATTTATAAACTGATTTAATCAGAATAAAGTAATTTAATCACATAGCCAGGTGAATTGCCCATAACATCTGTTTACATTTTCTTGACAATTATAATACATGATAATAAATCCCACCCACTACCACAACAGCAACCAATAGGAAGGGTGGAGACTAACACATGTTTATACACATAGCCACATGAAGCAGCTATGAAAAAGCATCTTTTTAACTGATGTGCGTGGTATGTCACAGTGTAACGCATTCAGAAGAGAGCTATCAACCCTCTTCCACATACTTTACAGATTCCACAACTTTAGAGATGCCCTCTTCCACGACTTTACAGATGCTCATGATTGGCTAATGTCACTGCTGCACCATTCAAGTGCGTTTGTTCATCATCCTCTACTTCAAATTCAAGGTAGTAATAAATTCACATTTTCACTGTAAGATACTGGATCGTAGCAGATTCATCAAATATAGCATCATTATCTTATGATTTAAAATCATATATCATGTGTACGCCCGGTGTTTACACCTTTATTACCCATCAACTAATCCGTTTTCATCCTTTTAAGGTGGAAATTCTTGACTCGTGGAATGGTCACGGTGTGTGAAGGGGTTAATTCATATATGTAATACACTGAACAACAGATGTTTTGCAATTAAAGAGTCTTTAACTACTGTACTGTTTACCTCAGAGGAATGCAAAAGAAGAAAAAGGGAAAAAAGAAAAAAAAAGAAACAGGTCTTGTCTTAATTCTTTAGAAAGGGAACACTACATTGTGCCACTGTTATGTTTCATTATTGCTGGCACAGAGTGGTGATTTGATTGGATTTATTACCAAATCTGCGTGCATCTATCATTTCATAGAAGACTTATTTATTCTATAATTAGCAGTGCATCCGTATTGTTTTAAGACATAATGAAAAAGGGCTTACATAGGCTATGCTTTGTTTTTATTACTGCTTTGCATTATTTATTTCAAATCTGCTATGTACCAACATTAAGTCCAATATCTGAATGTGGCTGTTTATTGAGAAGTACATGCACTACAGTTCACTGCCAAACATATCTGCTGTTTTACTCAGTTGAGATTGTAAAATCGAGATCGTCATTGTACATCATCTCTGCTGTGTATGCAACATTTTTTTACTTTACTCACAGTTGCTTGCTAGTTTCTCAGTTTAGGCAAAAATGCAGTGCAGGGATATTTAACATAATAATGTGCCTACTGAATATTATTCATTTTGGCGAATATTACCATTGATGATCAACCGTTCAGATATATATATATATATATATATATATATATATATATATATATATATATATATATATATATATATATATATACGCTTGATCATCAATGTATATCATATATATATATATATATATATATATATATATATATATATATATATATATATATATATATATATATATATTCTGTTATAAAAATAAAGTTTTAAAAAAGTTTACAAAAAATATAAAAACAATGACTATACTAAATTTTCAAACTATGTACAGCAAAAAAAATATTTTTATCTAAATCATTAAGCATTTAAGCATTACGTGGTATCTACTTTGCCATTTTAATTTCTCTTTTTTAATTATTATTTTTGTGAATATGTGTCGTGCAGCAAATCTTTTGCAATGTATATGGCCTCTGTTCATGTTTTCCCAGTTGATTTATTATTTTACAGAGTAATTAAAGGGCAGAATTATTTTTCTAAAATTAACAGATATTGCACAAAGAAAACATTTATAACAACAGTTTTAATCTCTTTTTACAAAGCTTACAAAGTCCGTAGTCCCAAGTTGGTATTTTTCTAACGTTTTGCACATTTATTTTAGGGGTGAATGACTTAATGAGTAATCAGTTGTGTCACACATTTTTGACAAAATAAAATAAATAAATAACAACACCACACTTGTGATTCAACTGATTAATAATAAAAGCTGCAAGGAGCCATTGCTGTAGATATATTCTACCACTGGAAGAGAAGAAAGGTACGACTTTAGGCATTTGAAGCATATTTAAACCCCAGTGACATTTGTACTCTGGAGATTGTAAAGAAGTGATCTGTGTATAACAATAAAAATGTTATGCATCAAAAGTGATCTCTTTTTTTTGCAATCTTGTTGTAGTGTTCACTACTTAATAACAAAGTGTCTTGTTCCTCATTATCTCTCTACACTACACCATTTATTTTTAAATCCCTTTAAAAATCGTTTCTCCATCTGAATGGTGATTATTATACAGACAATCACAATCAAATAAAATCTCAAAGTCCTTCCTGTGTTCACAAATCCTCAGGATGAAATAATGTATTTGGAATAACTGGAATGCTAGCAACACTACTGTTCTGCTTCACATCTCTTAACACTAGACATTTTTTAAAAGACGACTTTTATTATTTTCAAGCCTAGTTGTTTAATAGAGTATTTCATCACCGTAAGCAGTGCGATAAATAACCAAGCCGAGCTTGAATCTTGTCAGCGATTTCTTATGACACGCCTAAACGTGGATATGAAGCATATATAGAGTTGTGATTTTATAGATTTGCTTCCACGTGTGTAATCGTACACTTGTTCCCGAAGGCCATGATGAGCCTGTAGCATGCTGCTAAATTTAGATTGAGGCTCGTAAGCAGTGAACAGATCCCACCGTCTGTTTATTTAAAAAAGCATTGCCAAGACATGAATAGCATGCAGGTCATCTTTCCATACTTATCATAACTCCGTCCAGCAGACATCACCACTGAGACACTTCATTAGTTTATAATGCTGAATTGTTGCTGAATTCCATTATTGTCATGTAAACAAAGTTCAAAGCAAAATATAGTGAAGTAGGTGATGTCAGCATTTACTGCTTAATCTTTTGGCAGATTTAAAGTTGCACTGAAAAAGACATGGACGAGAAGAGCAGTGCTAGCTAGTTTCAATAAAAACTCAACTGTAGTAGTGTAGTAGGTGCTCATAGTATATTCCAAACAATGTAGCTAGTCTTATAACCAAAGTTTTGTAGCGCTACATTTAGCTAGCTAGATAATTCCAGAGATTAAATGATCTGTTGCTTGTTGCAGCTGGTTTTAGCTAAAAGCTGCTATAAATAGATTTTTTTATTGCGTACCTTGTACAAATTCCATTTCGTGTTAAATAAATTCAATAAAATTAGTTGGAGTTTCCATTAAAAAAATGCTTTAGAGTACTTGTCTAATCTTTCTTTGTAACTAGTTTAGCTAGCCACTTTATCGGAAGAGTGATTTGGCTGTAGCTTAGCTTTTTTATTTATGATTAGCTTTTAGCTTGACAGCTATAGTTGCAAATTAGCATCCTTAGCACTGTTTAGCTATATACAGTATGCCATGGTAGCCGCCAACACACAAAACTAAAACTAAAACTGACTAACTATAACAAACTAACTAACTAACTTACAGACACCAGAGCAAGTTGGTAACCCTGTGCTATTCTCCAGTAGATTTAGCATTCCTTATTTATGCATATTAACTGTTAGAGATGTACCTTGATCTCTGATTTCAAAGCTTTTAAGCATTTACCAACATAATTATGACAGAAATGTGTGTGAAAATACAAAAAAAGTGTACAAAAAAAACTGCTTACCAACATCATGGCCATTATGTCCAAATGGAATTGATAATTTAGCTGAGATATGTACAAATGTTTAACCAATAGAATGAATAATTACAAACATGTCACTAACACACTCTGGGTGACATGGAGGAGAATTGGTTTAGGATACAGATCCTAAGTGAGCAAACACTCACAAAGTTCTTACCCAAGTGGTCCACGATTTACTAAATTTCTAATTGGTGCTATGAAATATATCATGCCTATTAATGATCCACTTCGATCCTGATCTCGGGTTAGTTTTGCTGATGTCCCTACATCTGATGGTCTTCTCCCACCTCCTTTTTCTAGGCTAAATTTCTTAAAAGTGTGATTGAGTGTGTGAATTAGTGTATGCATGATGCTCTGCGATGAATTGGCTTTACATGTACATTCAGGGTGTTTTCCTTCCTGCCTCATCATGCCCAGTGTTCTCATCAGGAGAGACTCTGTATCCACAGTGAGCCTGAGCTAACTGAAGATGATGAACAAATTAATAATGTCAACTGGAATCTAATGACATGTCGCATTAAAATGGCTTCTGTGTATGAAATCTATCTACGCATTGTATATTCTATTGTTAGGACAGTCAAAAAAGCATTTCACTACAAGTTTTACTCTGTTTACTTTAATAGAGTCCCAGTCTGTAATCCTTGCAACAGCAAAATGTCTTTCCAAAAGAGGCAACATGTATCATTTAAAGAAAGCTGATTAGTGGACATTTCAGAAAACCTTTAATCATTATAGAGATGATCTCTCCTAATCACCAAGATTCTTAACACAGTGTGTGTGTGTGTGTGTGTGTGTGTGTGTGTGTGTGTGTGTGTGTGTGTGTGTGTGTGTGTGTGTGTGTGTGTGAAAAGGGACTCCGGACCCAAAATAGTGTAAAGCAGCTGCTCAAAGTCAAACCAGAGAAACTTCAAAGCAGTGACAGGAACGCAGGAGCCGAGTACGGAAAGGTCATTGAGTGTTCAGAGGGAGAGAGAGAGAGAGAGAGAGAGAGAGAGAGAGAGAGAGGAGGAGGAGGAGGGGGGAGAGAGAGAGAGAGAGAGAGAGAGAGAGAGAGAGAGAGAGAGAGAGAGAGAGAGAGAGGAGGAGGGGGAGAGAGAGAGAGAGAGAGAGAGAGAGAGAGAGAGAGAGAGAGAGAAAGAGAGAGGGGGGAGGGAGGGAGAGAGAGAGAGAGAGAAAGAGAGAGAGAGGGGGGGAGGGAGAGAGAGAGAGAGAGAGAGAGAAAGAGAGAGGGAGAGAGAGGGGGGGAGGGAGAGAGAGAAAGAGAGAGAGAGAGAGAGAGAGAGAGAGAGAGAGAGAGGGAAGAAGAAAGAAAGAAATGAAATTAAGTGCATGTCAGAGAGAATGGAGAATTTGAGTTTTCTTTAAAATTCCCTATAGCTTCCCTATAGCTTTTTACCCTTAAATTTTTTACTTTCTTTTTCTTCTTCTGTTTAATCTTCTTCTTTGTATTGCACTTACATCTGATTGGTTAAATGCTATGAGGAAGGAATGATTGAGATCGTTAAAATAGCAGTCATTACAAGTAACAAATCTCTTAGCTAGTAATTGCCAAGTAATTGAGGCAAGGTTTGAAAAGGTAAAAAAAAAAAAAAAGAAGGCCTTCTAGATGATGTCTTTACTTGTGTGTGTTTGTGTACTCCATTTAATCTCATCCCCATCTCCCAGCTGCTTCTCCTGTAAGGTTGCAGTCATGTGCACTCCAGTCTGGCTGATAGACACTAAAGCCTGTTGTGCCTGTTAGCTATTTTTCTGTTTTATAAATCAGGTAAACATTAGGTTTAACATTAGTATATGTTTTTGTGTATGTTGTATTCATGCTCTTCTTTTTAAAAAGTCAGCGTAAACACTTTAAACAGCATCAGCGCCACCTGCTGGTAGAGAAGTAAAATGATCTCTTTCTAATCACTGACAGAATCAAAACACCATCTAATATGATGCGTTGACACAATTATAATTATTAATTATTTTTATTTTGTGCATATTATTATGAATATTATTGTGATTATTATTATTATTATTATTATTATTATTATTATTATTATTATTCAAATTCCACAGTTTACTGATGAGATTTGAGGAACACTTGCATTGTCAGACTCAGGAATGAAAGTGCAAGGAAAATAAAGAATATAAGGGTACAGCCAAAAATAAACTTCAGACAATTACACAAAAAAGTATTTTCTTTATTGTCATTCACAGCTGAAACCCTCTACATGGCTGATATCTCATTTCCATCCCTTGAACCCTTGTGCTGACGTTGCAAACCTCACGTGGAAACGTAAAACCACCAACATCTAAAGCATTAGATTTATTTAGGTCAGGTTCCTGTGGGACTGAACCAAATATTGTTATAACAGGTTCATTGGTCACTCCAATGAAAGTACAGAAAAGAAAATGCTTTAATTGTGCACAGAAGATACCAGATGTATAGGGCAATAAGTCAAACACACAGTTACTGTCACCAGTTTGGATTTTAAATTGGTTTAATTTTTAAATGGACTTTAACACCTGAATTAACAATAGCATCTTAGTGTACTGACCAATGAGCCTCTCGAACCTACCTGTGTACTCGGATCGGCGCATGCGCATCCTTCCCTACATACTTCTTTTTATATGTTAATACTGGATAATAGACGTGGAATAAAGGGTGTAAAGTGCATGCAATGTGTAGTTTTATGCTGGATGAGTTGTCTGATAGTCACAGTAATAACAGAGTCACAATACTAATACTGTTATATTATAGTTCCATACATTTATAGCACATAACCCAAAGCAATCCATAATATACAAAAAGATATATGCTAAAAGAAATATAAATGTAATTCAAGTCTTAAACCTTTCTGAATATCAGACAGTTTATTTTAAGTTTGGTGTTGTGTTAAATGAAGATGTAAGTCTGGTCTGGTTCCTCTCTCACTCACTCACTCATTTTCTACCGCTTATCCGAGCTACCTCGGGTCACGGGGAGCCTGTGCCTATCTCAGGCGTCATCGGGCATCAAGGCAGCATACACGATGGACGGAGTGCCAACCCATCGCAGGGCACACACACACACTCATACACTACGGACAATTTTCCAGAGATGCCAATCAACCTACCATGCCTTTGGACCGGGGGAGGAAACCCCAGAGGCACGGGGAGAACATGCAAACTCCACACACACAAGGCGGAGGCAGGAATCGAACCCCAACCCTGGAGGTGTGAGGCGAACGTGCTAACCACTAAGCCACCGTGCCCCCTGGTCTGGTTCCTATCAAGGTTTATTCATTTACCATCTAAGGGAGTTTTTCCTCACAACAGTCACCTGAATCAATTCAGACTTGCTCATTGGGAATAAATACAAACACATTTAAAGGGGTGGTAAAACACGATTTCACTTTTCTAACTTTAGCTAGTGTGTAATGTTCCTGTTTGAGCATAAAACAACATCTGCAAAGTTACAACGTTCAAAGTTTTAAGCAAATGGAGATATTTGCTTTTAAAGAAATCCATTTCTAAGGACTACAGCAATCGGCCGGTAGGAGTTCTGTGTGATAGGAAAATATCAGCAAGAATCAAGGGGAAGGTGTACAGGACAGTGGTGAGACCGGCCGTGCTGTATGGTTTAGAGACAGTGACACTGAAGAAGAGACAGGAGTCAGAGCTTGAGGTAGCCGAACTGAAGATGTTGAGGTTCTCTTTGGGTGTGACAAGATTGGACAGGATTCGGAACGAGTACATCAGAGGGACAGCCCATGTTGGACGTTTGGGGGACAAAGTTAGGGAGGCGAGATTAAGATGGTTTGGACATGTTCAGAGGAGGGAGAGTGAGTATATTGGTAGGAGAATGTTGGACATGGAGCTGCCAGGCAGGAGGCAAAGAGGAAGGCCAAAGAGGAGGTATATGGATGTAATTAATGAGGATTTGAAGCTAGTGGGTGCAAGTGTTGAGGATGCAGAAGATAGGGTTAGGTGGAGAGAGATGATTCGCTGTGGCGACCCCTGAAGGGAAAAGCCGAAAGAAGAAGAAGAAGACAGCAAAAGGCCGGTAGGGACGACACGACATTCCTTCAGGGTTGCTGACGTCACTAAACCCAATATTTACATAAACCCCTCCTCCGTGAATATTAAATAAGGGGGGCGTGGCCATTTTATATTGCTGTGGAGAAGAGTTGTGTTATAGTTAGTAGGCTGGAGTGTCGTTGCCGCGATGCCGACGAAACGCTGTTATTTTCATCCGGATTGCAGGTCCACTTTGTTCAGCCTTCCTAGGGACGGGGAAGTTAGGGATCAATGGTTAAAATTTATTTTTAACTCAGTCCCTCATAATTATTACCCAAATCTCGCTCTCTGTGCTGCACATTTTACGGAGGAAAGCTTCCACAATCTTTGCGAGTTCAATGCAGGATTCGCCCAACGACTTGTCCTGAAAGATGGAGCAGTTCCAACTTTAAAAACAGAAGCTGTTTACGGGCCACAACCTGTAAGTATGATTTATTTTTCGTCGATGTGTTTTACTGTAATAGTTCATTCATTCATTCATTCATTCATCTTCTACCGCTTATCCGAACTACCTCGGGTCACGGGGAGCCTGTGCCTATCTCAGGCGTCATCGGGCATCAAGGCAGGATACACCCTGGACGGAGTGCCAACCCATCGCAGGGCACACACACACTCTCATTCACTCACGCACTCGCACACTACGGACAATTTTCCAGAGATGCCAATCAACCTACCATGCATGTCTTTGGACCGGGGGAGGAAACCGGAGTACCCGGAGGAAACCCCCGAGGCACGGGGAGAACATGCAAACTCCACACACCAGAATCGGGAATCGAACCCCGACCCTGGAGGTGTGAGGCGAACGTGCTAGCCACTAAGCCACCGTGCCCCCTACTGTAATAGTTTGTATTGATAATTGTACGTTGTAGCAAGGAAGTGAACAAATGACAACGCTGTTTGACTCTGCAGAGCAGTTTGTTAAATGCTCATTCATACTTAACGTTATCCGACAAACACCTAACGTTACAAACTTTTATTTTAATCTCAACAGCGAACTTGGAATTAGTGTATATTATTCTTTGATTAGAGTTTTTATGTATTGTTTATCTACATGTTTGTTTATCTGCAGGCATGCTAAACATGGTTCTGTGTTTGATTTGGCTGCTATAGTAAAGCCAATGTTTAGTGTTGGTTTTGGGTTAAAGGGGTGGTAAAACACGTTTTTTCGTGTTTTTTCGTGCAATTAAAAAATTGCATTATTTTTCATATATTTTACCTTTATTCTACACTGCTCTGTCCCTCCTTGTAAAACGGTCTGATGGTTTCCGGGTTCTATGAAGCCAGTCCCTCAAAAATAGCAATGGGCTTAGATTGGTTAGCTGGCCCAGTGTGTTGTGATTCGCTAACCGCCTACTGCACGTTTTTCGGAAACGTCACGCCCCTTACCTTTACCAGTAGTCTGTGCTTTGGTGGTATTAGAAACAATGGCGTCAATAAAACCATACCAATTTGAGCCCGAATCGGACCCAGAAAATTTTTAGTGAAGATGATCGAGTAGAACCTGTTCAAGAACGGATGTTAAACGACGTTTCAGAATGTTGTTTTTTTTTGTTGTTGTCTCATACTTTTTAGATACGTTGTTATTTAATTGTACTAATTATAATAGTTGATGTTTAATTTACAACAATAAGTGTTTGTCTATTAACAAAAGTGTATTCAAGAACCTTTTATATTTAAAAAAATAATATGTTTTATGTTTATGTTATAAACAATATGTTCTATGTTTATGTTCTGTAAAGCTGCTTTGAGACAATGTCAAGTGTAAAAAGCACTACACAAATAAAATTGAATTAGATTGAATTGAATAGAAATTAAGCGGTAGAAAATGAATGAATGAATGAATGAATAGAATTAAGCTCTACAACAGGGGTATTCAATTAAAATTCGAAGAGGTCCAGTTACTAAAATTTCCTCCCAGCAAATGTCCGAATCTTATATTGTCACTTAAAATAGTGTACCCTCATGTTAATAAAATCAATAACGCACATACATTTCTATATAATTTATTATTAAATTTCAAGTGTTTTCAAAGTCTGAACTTGTATGGCACTTGAATGGAAAACAATACTGTAGTTGTCTTTACTACATGTCAAGTAACAGACAACAGACACTGAATTTCTTCTGAATAAAATAAATAAAAAGTGCAAACACAGCTTTGAGCAGCCTGAACTTAGGGCCTATATTTCAAGTATCTATATTTCATCTCCTTTATCCCCTCATATATATATCCTGTCCTCTTGTGTGTGTCTCAAGTGGCGTTGATCCTAGCATGTCCTCACACATCTCTTTCCTCTCTTTGTGAGGAAATCTCACATACACCAAAAGCTGGGCATTATCCGTTACATCTGTGGACTCATCAATGGCTAAGGATATGCATACTGCGTTCTGAACAGCTCCTTGATGCCAGTACATCCTCTGCTAATGGTTCAGATTTTCTAGTTGTTGTAGCTGACAATGGGATTTTCTTGATTTTTTTCACACGTCGTCTTTTTGTTTACCGTCAAGTAAAGTTTCTGCAGCCGCATTTAAGCACTCCTTCACAACCGTCACATCGCTGAATGCTTTCTGGTGTTGCGCCAAAATCCACGCAATCTTTAACGCACACTCATTTGCACGTTGCTGGCCTGTAAATGCATGCGTGATGACAAGAGTAGACCTGTCATACTGTGCTTTCAATTCGATAATTTTACTTGCCCTCACTGCGGACTTCTGCGGGTACATTTCCTCAAACGACCCATGTTTGGTCTCATAGTGACGCTTAACGTTGCCACTTTTAATTAACGCCACCTTTTCACAGCATATGAGACACAAAGGTTTAGAACTGGTTGCAGGCAGAATGAACATGTATTGGTCAGTCTATTCATCTTTAAATGTCCGGTTTTCACCATTCTACTTTTCTGATTTTTGAGCAAGCCATTTTCTCTCATCTCCTCTCTCTCTCTTACACTCGTTATTCTCTGTTGCTGAAAGGTAAACAATCGAGCTCTTCTTCTTCTTCTTGGTTTTTAATAGCGGCTGGCAACCAGCGTAATTAAGTGCATTACTGCCACCTTCTGCTCTGGAGTATGGAACAGAAACAATCGATTTGATTGGCTTGGCTTTTGATGACGCTCCTGTCGTAATAACCAGATTAACTGCGCATGAACGAAAGATTTATCTTTTTATTAATATCAAAGAGCTTATATAATCTTATGATATTAGATTATAATAAGGAGATGCTTAATATGATAATATTAGAATTTTAACGGGTCCGGGCAGACCCGTCACTCGGTCCGGATCCGGACCGCGGTCCGCCATTTGGTGATGCCCGCTCTACAAGTTATGGCTCTCACACGCGGTACCGTAAAGCGCGTGTGAGATGTCGACTGTAGGTGTCAGTATTTTGACCCAGAGACAGCTCTATTTCATTTCTTTCGATTTTAAGCACTCGTAAAAATAAAATAAAAATAAATAAAATACATACTAATATAAGGTGTCGTAAGGTGTTTATTCACCTCGAATGCTTCCTGATGCCTGAGCGCGTGCACATAGAGTTAAAGAAAAAACCCTTAAATCTTTTGTGCACCTTGTCTTGGTCATGTTATAGCCATTAGGCATTTATATGCAAGTTGGCTGGATCGTTTTCAGGTCAACCCTGACCTGATATATGCGTCATACCGGACGTCTGTTTTTTTTACTGCACATATATACTGTAATACCTTGAGATACGAGTAAAGCTTTGAGATACGCTAGGTGGCAGCACTCGGAGAAGCTCACGCCGCTTAACGTGTTCACTTCACGTGTTCGTCGACTTCCGTACGCATCTCCCGCGAGTCCTCCGTACTGTGTTTGCGTTATCTACGTGATTTTCTCTCTATTTTGTGCATTATTCTTCATAATAGTGATGAGTCCTAAGAAGGTGAGTGGTAAGAATGGTAGTAAGAAGAAGAAACGCATGATGACTATGGAAATAAAGCATGAAATTGTGGATAAATATGAGCGTGGTGCCCGCGTGAGTGATCTAGCACGCGTGTATGATCGCCCTACATCCACCATATGTACCATCCTAAAGCAGAAGGATGTTATCAAGAACCTAAATCCTTCTAAGGGCGTGACGATTATATCGAAGTTACGTTCGAATATAAATGATGAGATGGAGAAGCTTCTGTTGTCGTGGATAAAGGAGAAGCAGATGTCAGGAGATACCATCACCGAGACGGTCATCTGTGAGAAGGCCAGTTTAATCTACGGTGATCTGAAACAAAAGGAAGCAGCTGAGGAGGAGGAGACATCAACTCCAGGGAAGCCATTCAAAGCAAGTCGAGGATGGTTTGATAACTTTAAGAAGCGCACTGGTGTCCACTCGGTGGTGAGCAGGCGCTCACACGTGAAAGCTGCACAGGAGCACGTTGTTGCCTCTGAAGGTTTCGTCCCAAAAGAAGTCTTCAAAAAAAAGCCTCGGAGGACATTCATCACGGCTGAGGAAAATAAGCTTCTTATTTAAAACTACATTTTATTTTATATCACAGGAATCCTTACATACTAGAATTTTGTGTGTGAGTGCGTGTGTGTGTATAGCAATTAAAAACATATTTTTTCCATTGTTATTAGCACTAATAAGGGAGTTTTTTATACATATATATATATATATATATATATATATATATATATATATATATATATATATATATAGAGAGAGAGAGAGAGAGAGAGAGAGAGAGAGAGAGAGAGAGAGAGCGCACTATATATATTATAGTGCGCTTTTTTATTGCATATATATATATATATATATATATATATATATATATATATATATATATATATATAAACTCCCTTATTAGTGCTAATAACAATGGAAAAAACATGTTTTTAATTGCTACACAATATAGCAATTACAAATATATATATATATGTATGTATGTATGTATGTGTGTGTGTGTGTATGTGTATGTATGTATGAGAGACAGAGAGAGAGAGAGAGAGAGAGAGAGAGAGCAATGCTTACTAGTAAAATGTGTGATTTTAAAGTAAAAAAAAAAAAAACACCTTTTATTCCCAACTAATTTATAATGATTCATAAAAAACAGAATTCGATCGCTTTATTTTGACCGGTCAAATTTTAAGCTTGTTGATGATCTCACTAGTGGGAAAAAAAACAAGCATTATCCTTAGGCACGTGACAGGAAAGGGTTATTGCGTCAAAAGAACATAAGAGCCAATGATTTTCCGATATGCAAATACAGGCCATTACAGGAGCGTATAGAAAAGCTGTTAAGAGAAAACAGAACAGAAAGGTGACAGAATGACGGACTGCATGTGTCGGGGGTGTTATTCAGGGTCTGGAGCCTCACTGCATTACATCCCGAAAGATCCAGAGACGCGTCAGAAGTGGATTGAATTTATTTATAAAAACCGCACGGCGCCTAAATTTAAAAACCTGGATCGTATCAGGATCTGCAGCGCTCATTTCACAGAGGAATGTTTTACTAATTATCGCCAGAAAATGATGGGATTCGGGAAAAGGTTGATTCTTAAACCGAATGCGGTCCCGACTATAGCTGTGCATGTAGAGTTCACATCACAGAGCAGGACTCGGCAGGTAAACAATCAATTCACATCACAGCTACTTAATTAAACAGACATTATTCAGTGCGCATGCGCGTGTGATAGAATTATCAATATTCACTCACTTCTTACACTCAGTAAAGTTAAGCTCTATTTTGAGTGGACTTTTTTTTTTTTTTTTTTAACCAAATAACGGCTTTTAATATTGATAACAGTCGCTTTTTACTAACGTACACTTCGTTTCTATGTAACGTGTCAAAATAAAAGTCCAGTCGGATGCGATTCTGGTGATACCACACTGTGTGAGATGATAGCAATAAATCTTGGACAAATTTTTAGAATAGAATGTGAGAACATATGAGGTCAAGAACATACCTGCGATTAACGAAAGCGACGTACGGACCGCGTCGTCGATCGACACGATCGGGGCTCGTGCAGAAAGTAACAGTAACTTGAGTAACTGCAAATTGAGATTTGTGAAAATATGGATATTTTCCTGTGCGTAAACATTTTAGAGAAAAGTTTTAGCCTTTCCACCATACTGTAAGTTTTGCGTCGTCCTACAGCGTCGACAAATGATGTCGAAGCGTTCAGCGGTCACACTGAAATTTCAATTAAATTTCTAACACTGACAGAAATTTGGCTAAATTTCTGACTCTGTCACTAATTTGACATTTTTTAAATAATGAAATTAACTTATGTTATTATACATGTTCTCTCATGTTTTATTGTTAACTGATAAGGGAGACAAAATTGTTAAAAAAAACATTATAAAAAAAACATTAAAACATTACAAAAATATGGCTTATATTATTATTATACGGCTTATTATAATCACAGAGGAATATAATACAATTCACAGAATATAAAAGGGCAAAACATTTTCATGTGTACAGTATTTCATGCTCATTCCAATAAATAAAACTGGTATTTTTATTTTGTTTTGGATTACAGGAGAAACAGGAAGAAACCACGGCTGAAACGCGCCTGTGTCCCTTGTGTCAAAGACGTCAAAAGGACAGCGAGGCTCTTTCTTTCCACTTGACGAAAAGACACAGTGTGCATCCAGCATGTCTCAATAACCTACTTATTACTGTGAGTATTTTAATATTACTGCTGTTTTCACCTGTTCTCAATTAAAATGACATTTTTAAAAACAGCTCATTACTTAATGTTTTCATTTTGAAATCAATATTCTTGGCTATAATGTATTTTCCAAGCTGTTCTGAAAATTTTAAGTCCATTTTTTCCAATACTTGTTTAGTCAAGTAGCATGAACAGACTGATTAATGAGTCAAAAAAATGAATGAATGAATAAGTTATTTTAGTCAAAGCAAACTTGTAGCAGTTGTACTTCTAACAGATCGTGTACTTTTGATAGTTCATGAAACTGTTGGATTAATTATTTCCCCCTTGTTTCCTGTTTGCTTCCTGTTCTTTAAGGCACCATATGTGAACCGTTCCAGTGAAGCCCAAGACTCCAGTATACAAAACATCAGTAAGTTTTCCATCACTGAATGTTCACGCATGGATATCATTACAGCTCACGTTTAGTACGTAAGTCTCTTATGGTACTGGTTTTTATCACAATTAATGCTCCTTTTTTTTCCCTTAAAAGACGACACATCACAGAAAAAGTCCTCAGAAAGCACCGAATCCAGTTTAATGCCAGTTCAACAAGATGGTTCTTCTCAGGACAATGACACACATGATGAATCAGGAGAAGGTATCAGAGGAAGCATCTATGGTGACTCGGAGGATTCAGTCAAAGAAGAAAAATACAATGCTAAAAACAATGCTAACCAACTTTTCAAGTGTCATGCATGTCTGGAATTCTTTACTCATAAATCAGCATTGAGTGTACATTATAATTCAGCCACACATATCCAGAAGATAAGAACGGGAGCAGGGAATGACCGTGATTCCTCAACTCCTCTTCTGGCTTACCCATACACCTCGACCAAACCGTACCAGTGTGACGTGTGCCACGTCTCTTACTTTTATGCCTTCGGCCTAGAGAGCCATCTAAAGTCTGTACTGCACCAAAGTCGTACCAGGAAGGCTGGAAATACTGCAGCTAATTCCAAAACAAATACAGAAACCGGAATCATGGTGGGAAACGTTGCATGCACAACAGCGGCTAATCCCAGACAGTTAGCTAGTGCGAAGACCTGTAATTATGTGACACAAGGACAGAAGGTTCAGCTTCAGCCTGCTTCCTCGTTGCTTCCTGCTCCAGTGGTGTCAGCTCAGGCAGTACCTACTGTTCTTCCTCTCTTAACATTAGCTCCAAACTCTGTTCCACACAACATTGTACCTTCTGTCTTTCCTCCACCAAGGACTTCATCTACTCAGCTAATACCCCAAACTCAAATGCTAATGCCAATGATTGTGAATGGGCTCCAAGCCCAAAGTGCGACACGAGACAGCTCTCAACATATAGTGCAGCAAGCTGTGCCGGTCCTTGGTATCTGTTCAGCACAGCAGGTTCAAGAACTCAGCACAAGTGATTCCCAAAGTCAGTCGGCAGCTACTGGAGTTTCCAGTGCATCTGGTATACCTTTAGAAACGAATATGGGTGTTAATGGGGAAGGAGTGACAGTAAAATTTGAAATCAAAGAAGAGCCTTGTGATCAAGTGGTATCACAGATGACTCCTTGCACAGAACATTCTATCCGTCAGGTAGGTTTAAAAGAAGAGCATAACAGCATATGGGATCGAATTGTGGATAATATAGAGTGTGGTGACAACCAGCCAGGCAAATCCAACTCCTCAAATGCAAATATTGCTTCAAAGCCTTTAAGTACAAAGCCTTGTTCAAGCTCGGGCTTGGAAACTCCAGCGCTAACCGAGTTTCAGTCTCAGGTCCTGTGGGCTTTTTCTGAGTCACGAAATGGGGCTGATTTTCAAATTCCACCAAGAGAAGACTGCGATGCTCTCGGCAGGGAAGTAGGACTAACTGAGGACGAGGTACGAAAATGGCTAACGGACATGCATCGCACCAAAGACGGACATCGCGCAGATGTACAGACTCACTATGACAGACAGGGAAGCACTGAAGATGACGAAGACGCTCTAACGATTGATGAAAGTGGGGGGACGGTTCTCCGATCCAACACGGACTTCCTTTCGGAAATAGAGGATGCAGATGATGAACAGACCACAGCAGATAAAAAGAGAAAGAGGGGCATGGATTAGTAGGAATCAGATGAGGAACCAGGTGGGGCAGTATGTCAAATTCTACCTTCTTTTTTTAAGTTGACTCTTAAGGTTATTTCAGACAGGACCACTTTGTCAATGAAGGTTTATTGCGAGCATACAGTTAGCATACCTGTCCGTGCGCATGCGTCAGCAGGGGGAGAGCGAATAAGTGAAGAATTCGATCGGCGCTGGCGACGGGTTCTGGCCGGAGGAGTCGGGGACGGAGGAGGGTGTTGGATCGCAGCAGCAGCGATGAGTAGGAGCGCTCGAAGGAGAGGATTTAAAGGAGGGGAAATTATAGAAGTCGTGCCAGATTGGTGCGCCTCGTGGACAGCTGATTAGCAGCTGCTGCAGCTTGCTATGTGGCCTGCCTGAACTAACGCGATGCTTGATTCAATCCCTCATGGATCCTTGGAGCAAAATTGGTGGCCTTTATAACTCCACCACTTACTTAACCTCAGGGTCTAAAGTAATTTCCAATGTAGTTCTATATATTGAAGGTTTCTGTAGATTCATATCATTTGTTACTCAATTGGTTCTGTTCTGTATTGGGAGTTACTTGAATGCACACTACAGTTGTTCACATTTTATTACTCATTTTTGTTTCATTATGATTAATATGTACAGTATATATGTTAAACTTAAGAATTGTTTAATATAAAATGTTAAAATAATGATTTAGACGTTGTAAAGATTAAATTTGTTTCGCTATTTTGTACTACATGTTTGTTCATTCTCAAGTGGTTTTTAATTGCATTATTGACTACATGTATGAGTATAAACAAACCATACAAGTTCATCTGGTATGCAGTTTTTGGAGTTGTTGTTTTTTTTTTAAACCCATTCTGTTATTTGCATATGTTCATTTGCACCATATTGCACTATATACCATATGTGCATCAAGAAATATAAACAAAAGGTTTCAACATACTGATGTTTTCACAAAGACACCAGTCCTGAAATGAAATTTCATTAAATATTCATAAAAAATTAAATGACACACAATTCTATTTCTGTATTATCCAACTATTATTTTCAATCTAATAATTTGAATGGTGTTCCAAGGGTGCTTATATTTTCCACTTGTCTGTGTTCATGAAATTCCACTTTTAAAGATTGTTTTAAATTTTATTAGAATAGAGAGAGATTTTTTTTTTTTTTTAAAGAATAGCAATAATAGAACCTGAGACCTGATCAATAAGCTCAAAGATAGAAAGAGAAACAAGAGGAGACCACGAGCTGACCCTTTATGATCTCTGGTACTAAGGCTCTCCATATTACATGGTAAGGTTGATCTTGTAGAAATGACAGATATGCTCAGGGCCGTGCAGATTCACATTACTGCTGATAGGTCAGGAAATTCACTTATAGAAATCAGATTAAAGAACATAAATAAATGCGGTTAAATATTCACACTGAGCCACTTCCTGTAATATCTAACATGGCTGAACAGTTCTTAAGGAATCTTGACCGATCCTTGACACAGAGCAATTGAAATATTTGATATTTTCTTTGCACACATGCACTGTATTCACAGTAACGTCATTGTATGCTGTAGCATTATCTTTGCCATTCATTGGAACTAAGGCCAGATACGCATTTGCCAGGAAGAATATTCCAGGCATCTGTTACATCTAGGCAAATCTATCAAACTGTCAAACAGTGAACCTTTGACAATTTAACTATAACTACTTTAGCCCACTCTTGCTTGGCTACAGAAACCTTCTCTATGAACGTCGGTCCAATCCGTTTGTGCCCTGTATTTTTTTCAGATTCAGTTCCAAGTTCAGAAGCCTATAAGATCACAACAATATCAGACCAGCGAAGTAAGTAGTAAGGTGAAAATCTTTGAACAGGCTTTAGCCAGTTTTAGTGTGATTTCAGATTATTTCATTGCCACTAAATGTGTAGTTGTGTAGTTGTGTATGTCCTTTATGTTGGTGGGTTTTGATGAGCGTCACAGCAAGGGGCACATTCTGAGGTTGTAAACAAAAAAGAATTCTGTTCCCTCTGAAGGTCAAAACATAATTTGCATATCATTCATTGACCTCTTGTGCCCTGTTGATGGGGGTGGGATCATCCTAGAAGAGATCATGCCTATCAGTGGAATAGAAACGTTTCATCACAGAATAAAGGAAGGTGAAAGGTTTTAAAGTCCCCAAACATATTGGCTCTGTTTTCCTTGGACCTTATTTCCTTATTACCTTTTGTTTACAGCGTATGGGTTATCTTAATGCAATAATGCAGCAGCTTTCACTTAATATTATACTGTTGACTCGAGAGATTACAGACTCATTAATAATCACCAACAGAAATATAAAATTTTCTTGTTTCTTGTATTTGCTAATCTCTAATATTATTTAAACACTCACTGTTCAGTTTTCTGACAATCTTTCAAAAACGTTAAACAATCCATCGCACATTAATTCAGAGTTCTGAAAGAAGCGAAAGGGATTTCAGATGTGCTTACATGATATTTAATAAAACATGGTTCCAGGAAAATTGGTTGACATGGTTAAGAATACTTTCCATTAATGTTTTGAGGGGGAAAAAATCCAAAAAAAATCCACAAACATTCCCTCAGCTCAACAGTTTATACTGTTTTTGCTCAAACTTCAAACATTTCCATTTTATTATAGACATTCATTCTCATTATAATTAATGAATAAAATGTTAGTTACAGTTACTTCACAGTACATGAGCTTTAAGAAGCGCAGCGTAGTGATCTGGCCGAAATCTCTGAAGATACACCTCCATTTTCCCCTCAGTTTTCTGCTCACTTCCGATACCTTCAGAGTCAAAGAGAAGAAGACAGAAAAGGTGCTATTGATATAAATGAATGGTCATGTCAACAAGCTAATATGCAGATATTAATGTGCAATTTTATCATCTATCATGATACATCTGTCTGTCTATCAGTCTCTCTAATTGATACGCAATTTATTGTGTCATTTATTTATTTGGATAGATTTAATTTATCTAGTACGACTAACAAGTGTCTGAGATAAACAAAAGTATCACTCCTGTTTTTAATTGTATATTTACAGCGACAGACACTTTTATCCCAACCGACATATTTATCCCATTTATATAATGGAGTGCTTGAGTAGCAGCTCGGAAGTGGAAGATTTTGAACTCACGACCTTCAAGTCCTTCAGTAGGCTTCAGTAGGCTAACCTCTTAAACACTGTCCACCATAACATTGAGCAGCCCATACTCTATAAAAAGCAACTTTTAAACTGATAAACACGATTATCTGCTATAAAACCTATTAATATTCAACATACACCATATTATCATAATGGCCACTTCAAAATAAACATAAGTAAACATTATGGAAGTTTGTGATAATACATCTAATAAAATCGTGGCACATCCACTTAGGAAACATTTTATTTTCTGCCGGAAGCAGTGCAAGTTCTGTCTGTCAAGTCTATTATACGAACTCTCATGTAGTGAATTTGGTTAAAAGAAAAATAATGCAATTAAATGACTGCTACACTGCCTCCCTAGGCATTCTGCATCTGCACTGGGAATAGCCATAATCTGAAAAACAATAACATAAATGCATTGTTGTTTATTACAGTATATTGTACAAACACAGGTCTGATACTCTCCAGTCACCTAATTTTTGAGCCGTCTTCTCGATACTCTCCATCGCAGATGTCATCTCGTCCGCTTCTGAAACAAGGACTTCAATCTCTCCGACACAGTAGCCAAAATCGGCCTGATCCAGATCGACCCGTACTCTTCTGTCATCACCTTCGTATTCCAGTGTATAAGAATGCCGCACGGTGGTGAACTCCGCAAAACACTCCAGCTTCATTTCCTGCACCCACTTTTGAAACTCAGCATGAACATCTTTATCTTGCTCTTTCTGTAATGACTCTGTGTTGTGTTCTGCATAAATGCCCATGATAGACATAAGCTCGGCTCTGATCTGAAGCACATCTGTGATCTCTCTGTAATTAGTGCACACATCCTGTGCCCTTGTCTCTGTATTCAAATTTGATGTGGGCCGTTTTAGCTCCCAGGATCCTTCACGTTTTCTCAGCCAGAAATCTTTTAGGGTCAGTGTGAAGTCTGCTGTGTCGAAGTACTGATCTTTAAATTCATACTGACCCAAACATACAGCTAGGAGGAGAGAAGAGATAAGACCAATGTCAGTTCATGTTCCTACACCTGGTCGGTGAAGTTCCTGTGGTGGTTGCTGATGGTCATTTAACTTAAAAATAGTTTACTGTCAAATTTAAACACTTCAGCTCACAGGACAACTGCTGATTATTTGAGTTCAAGAGAGCAGGTTCAGTCGAATCTTCACCAGTGTGTAAAATCAGAATTGTGCTTCCATGAGCCAATGTTCCCAACAATCCAACGACAAATCACTGATCACCAATGTTCCTAACAACCAATCACTGATTACAATTGTTCTCAAAGATCAATCACCGATCACCAGTGTTTCCAAAAACAAATAACTGATCATCATTGTTCTCGATGATCAATCACTGATCACCATTTTTGTTCCACCAAGGAATTTTTCAGTCATGTTTACTCAGTAATACTAGCTCTTGTATGTTTTTATAGAGATTCTAGTATTTGGAAATGTATTTCTATAGGAAATAAGGATTTATTATTGTCTAACTTGACAACAACTATTCATCGTTATAAAATTTTGCCTCTTCGTGAAACACGTTTTGAAATGTAAACGAACATGACAATTCACTGTATATGCAGTGTCTTTGACATCATCTAGCGACATATAGCTTACTTTTTAACGCATGCATTAGCTTCTCTCCCGAGCAGGCACCGATCTCAGTCTATACCAGGGGCATCCGTCCTTTTTTTCCTCTGAGAACTACTTTGACAAAATGAAGGTTGCCAAGAGATACTCATTTTATATTATAAGTAATTATCACATTATCAAATTAATTAAATGATTATTCATTATTACAATGATTTACAAAGTTTATTGTCATAAACCATTTTTGTGTGAACTTAAAAAAAAAAGAAGTCAATATTGATCAGTCAAATTTTGCAATAAATCATTTTAAATTCTCTTAAGCAGCATGTTAATTGTTGACTCGAGTTAAACAGATTTTATTCATTCATTGATTCTTTTATTTAGCAGTAAATTGTTATTGTTTAGTTCAATGGCACAACAAATCTGTATTACACAGAGGTGGGAGTAAGTCACACATGTGCAAGTCTCAAGTCATTAATGTCAAGTCAAAGTCAAGTCGAGTCTTTTTTTAATATTTCTCAAGCAAGTCTCAAATTTGCGACTTAAGTCTGACTCGAGTCAAGTCATATGACTTGAGTCCCCCATCTCTGGTATTACAATTACAAAAACCCTTATCCAGAGTCACATACATTATTTCATTTTAAATAACTGAGAAATTGAGGGTTAAGGGCCTTAATCAGGGCCCAATAAGTGGCAGCTTTGTGGACCTTGGATTCGAACCTATGACCTTCCGGTCAGTAGTCCAACACCTTAACCATCTATGATGCGCGTGCACGCGTGGAGGACTATGATTTGTTCTAGGAGTCAGAGTCGGTACAGGGAAAGGGGCGGGGCTTCTGTGAATTTGATTGGGATGAAATTTAAAGGGATATTGATTTAATTTGATTTGATCAATTTTGTAAATATTCTATGAACATTTAAGCGAGCTATTCAGAAGCGGTCGTGAGCTACCAGTAACGACGTGTTAGAGACCCCTGGTGTAATAAATAAATCAGAAAAATCTATATGAGAAGGAAACACACCTCTAATATCCTTCAGCTTCTCTAGGATGCGTGAGTCACACACAAACTTCCTCTCCACTTCCACGGGCATTACTCTGAAGTAAGGAAGAATAAAAGAAATTATGCAATTTAGCAGCCAACGGAATTCATTATGAGTACACTTGGGCTTTGTTTATAATGCTAATGTACTCAAGCAAAGCTTTATGCAATCCCATCATGCATTTCGGCTTCTCGGCAAGAATTTCAAAATAAAAGTTCCTCTGTTTCTTAACAAATGAATTGTACAAGTATAACGTCAGCCTTTGAATTTGTGCATTTGCAGTTTTTTTCTTTAAGTTGCTCAGAACCTGTGTGAAAATGAGCTAAAGAACAAATAAATAAACAAAATAAAGAAATCTGATGGCATCTCTAAATTTTCTGTACTATGTGTGATTGTGCTCTGTGATGGACTGGCACATCATCTCCAATAATGTAGATTATGTGGGGTTTTTTTTGGACATAATCTACATTATTGAGATGATACACTACCATGGCATCAGTAGTGTATTAGTAGAATATAAACAATATAAACTTTTTAATTCTACAGAGAATATTTGTTTTATATGTTACTAAATGCTTCTGTTTTATACCTATAAAATAATATACGACATAGTGTAATACAACCTGACGCATAAAATAAATTAAAATAAATAGATAAATACAAAAAAAGTATTTTATACCTCTTATACTATAGCCATTTGCCAAAAGTTACAATTTTCAATTTAATGCTGAATAATAGGCCTCTCACACCAACCTTCTGTAAATATTAAATAAGTCTCTCCTTACTCAACGTTTTTAAATGATATATTATATTATATTTATATTTATATTATATGATATTATATGATAATATGTTATATTATATTATATATTATGTTATATATTATATAACCAATTTTACGTGTTAGATGTTAGATTTTTTTTTTTATTATTTATTACTAGCATTAGATTATGTCTAACCATACAAGTTGCTGTGTAAGATGTTAATATAGACACAATAATGGATCAGAACGAGTGAATGAATAAAAACCTATGATTTGAATGATAGCTGTCGGTGGTGTTATAGAACATGAATCAACAGCTTTTGACCAATCAGAGTGGAGAACTGAGAAGCGCTGCGGTATAAGCAGTGACTGAAAAGTGCACATTGTTTAATGTGTTTATCAGCTCGGTTAATCACTGTGGCTGTGGGTGAAAATGCGTCTTGGTTAACGTGTGTGGGCTTTGGGGGGTGCTGTTGTGTGTTTACTACAGGGTGGGAGAGAGAGAGAGAGAGGGAGTGGGAGAGAGAGAGAGGGAGAGAGGGAGAGAGAGAGAGAGAAGAAAAACTTTTCAGTGTTGTAGAGCGACAGGAAGCGCTGCAGTGAGTCGTCACCATGCAGGTAAACGCTTTCACTAATTGCTTTAGTGTTAATTAAACCATGTTATGGCTGAATTAAGCATAAATCCGGGGTGTTGTCGACTTGATTGCGCCTGGAATAAAATCGACGACTAATTGCTGTAGCGTGTTGAATTCTTCCAGTGTGTATTTAGTTGGATTTAGGATCCTAAATGCCAAACTTTTCTGCTTCGTAGCTCTTTTCTCTCTCTCTCTCTCTCTCTCTCTCTCTTTTTTTGTAGCACGCCGTTGATGATTGATTCAGGCTTTCGTATATCATTGTACAAGACGGTCATAAAAATAGTTGTGTTTGTTACTAATTGTGTTGTTGGTGGACGATGAAGTTAGGTATCGGTTCGGATTTGTTAAGCGATGTAACAAGGACAATCAGCGGGTATGTTATACATTTATACACGTCTGTTAGAAGACTCTAAAGATAAACAGTTAATTAAACAGCTTTAGTCGGAGTAGGCCTCAGTTTCCGGCGGGCGGTGTACACTGCGTACCCCACCAACAGGCTACAATCTGCGGATAAGGATACTAATCAAGGCCGTGGCTTTAAATGAGAAGCAGAGAAAAGCCTATTTACGAAAATTCAATTAATGCATTTTGACTTTCACTTTGCTTTTTCGGTACAATACCGAAGCATATCGTGGTTCGTTGTACAATTTGTCAGTTTGGGCTTCAATTTCTAGCTTTAATTTGAAGTTAAAACACGGTTCTTACAGCTTGATAAGCGATGCATAATTAGTTAGCTAGCCAATTTTGTTTAGTTTTCCTGTAGATAGCTAGCTGAGGTGGCAGGAGAATTTGTTTTGTTTTTTTGTCTTCAATCGCTATATCTTTATGAAATAACTCTAGGCTCGATTAAAGTTGGAATCGATTCGTGTTCAAAACAGACTACAACGACTGAGCTTTAAGCATTAGGTTTTGTGATAATCGAGCTAATTGGAGTGTTAGCTAGCCATGATAGCTAACCCTGCTAATTGGTTCTTTGCTAATGAGGCTGTGGCTTAATTAACAAAATTATCAGGAGATAACGGACGCTGTAGGACTATTAAATAAATCCGTATTCTACGAATTGTTTCGTAGGTAGTATTTTTGTCGGGTCTGTTAGACTTGGGTGAGTTCCGAGTACTTTTATTTAGGCGTGCAGGACAACTGTGTGTAGCACGAAAGCTAATTGGCGTAGCAGATAGACAGACCACTGCAAATGGACACTATTGGCATTTCCTTAATAGTTGCATCATTCACCGAAATGTCTCAATTATATCGCATGCAAATGAAGCAAAACCGCGCATAATTAATGTTTGAATAAATATTTTTCAGCTTGGTGATTATTTAAATGATGTTCCGACGACGAGTGTTTGTTTATTTATTTATTTTAAAGCGACATTACACTGCAGCAAAATCATCACGATGAGTTTTTGATCTCATTTGCAGTTGGCATCAATGTTTGTCATTTATATAATCGTCAGTCAGTGTCTTTAAATCATTTGCAGGACCTTGATGCTGTTAATTAAAATGTTAGGGTGGATTGTGTAATATAAGTTCCACTGCGTTGTCCTTAGAAATATAAATAGACCATTTTATTTATTTATATATTTATATATATATATGGGATTTATTTGTTTATTTGCAGACAATGAAGCAATGATTAGGCATGCAGTTTGTATTTAATTTAATTATTTTGCCCCAGCTTTATCTTGACCTCTTTACGTCTTGCTTTAATGGGTTATTAATTACACCAATCAGTAGGTGGCACATAATTTGACCACATTTATTCAAGTATTCTTGTGGGGGAAATAATTCTTCATGGATTCATTTGGTAACTAAGGGATCTATCCGACGTCCTTTCTCATAGGGAAACACGCTGTAGGGTTCCACATAGAACCCTTAAGTGGTCAGTTGGGCGCCTTAACAATGCTGATGTCACTTAGTACCAAAATGATGGGGGTGCGTGTGTGTTTATCTATCTATCTATCTATCTATCTATCTATCTATCTATCTATCTCAGTTTGGTCATACAGTGTGGATGAACCTATGGTACAGCTATGTCTCCGTAATAGTAGATCTGATTAATGCTGACTATTTCAAGCTTGTTTCAAACTTGGAATAACTAGGGAATGAGTCTCCAGTTGCAGAGTTGCAAATTGTATTTTTAACAATACTTTTTGTTAGTTATTGGAGAGGCTTCAGGGTGTAATTCTGTGAATTAGAGAAAATAGAGGGGACATGTTCATAATTTTGGAACTCAGGCTGTGATAACAGGAGCTAATTAGTCTCGTGGTAGTTCCATAAGAATTAATGTAACTGTAAATTAGTGGTGCAGCAACTGATGCGTTTGACAAGTTCATTAACATTTTGCTCTATTAAGTGATGTATGATTATGGTGAAAGTATATCAGAAATATCAGACAATATTTTTTGCAACATATTATTCAACTAGCTAATACTACTACAAAACATTTAACTTGAGAACGTTACCGAGAGCTTTTTTCAGACAACGCCCTAAACTGACATAATGTGACGGTATTTAATTCAGTATATTTCCCCTTCTGCTCATTTTTGCAACTATGAAAGACATGGTTTATTCAGTTCTGTCCAAACAGATTTAAAATAAGGACAAAATGAAGATCTGCTGCTTGTTTCACGAACTTGAAACATTCTGATGCTAAATTAATTTTGCTTGTTAGAGCAGTGACGTGACCGCATGAATAAGTACAAGGTGGGTTGACTCTTTTTTTTTTAATACCTTGAATCTTTGCAATTTACTTTAAATGTCAGGCAAAGGCTGGTAAACACTGTTGCCAATTGCAAGCAGATTGGTTTGAATAGCTTTGCATAACAACCTTGCACAACACTACATGATGCACAAGTAACATTGTGTTGTGAGAAAATATAAATCTTTTGGTCTTGTCATTTATTTGTGACAATATTCACTCATTTTTAATCAAGTTGTTGTACAAACTAGCAACATATTTGCAGAATTTATGCACAAAAGCTAGGACAACTCCATGCACAACAGTTAATAAGCATGGTTCAGCCATGTTATTCAGCCATTATGTTCAGCCATTCTTGTTTCTTACATGTGCTCTGGTTTTACAGATGATTCACAGACAATCCAAATGGTTGACTTAGGCAGTCTACAAGTTTCCAATGTACAAAACCCGATAGTCCATTGTCATGTTGTGTGCTTTGGGCCATTATTTTGCTGCATAATAAACTTCCTCCAAATTAGACTGGAGTCATTTCTCTTTAAACTGGTGGATGTAATGTTTCTGTAGACTTTTGAATTAATTCTTATGCTACATCTTGATATTCATCATCAATAGAAATCATAGTCGTTTCCAGAAGCTGACATGCAAGCCCAAGTCATGACACTACTCTACCATGCTTGACTGAGATCATAAGCTTTTTTTCACGACTTTGTTAATCTTGATTCCAGAGCATTTGTGGCACTGTACTATTAGGTAAATTCAAATTATGCTTTCTGATTGTTACTGCTCAGTGTCAACAGCATAACTTGCAGTACTTCTGCTCTGAAAGTTCTGTTTGAACAGCAGATTGTGATCTCTTCACCTCTGGAGGTTGTTAGTGATGTCAGGTTTTTCTTCATAGTTCTCATAATTTTGATCAACTGCACCTTTTTTTCTCTCTCTTCTTCTGACCTGATTCTTCTGGTTTTCCCTTGTTCTTGTATGCCCTACGTTTGAGCGATGGCCCTAGTAAATTTTTCCTTTTTTCTCCTGTGGACGGTTCTCTGGTCTTCATGTTGGTTTATCCATTTTAACAACAATTACAGTCCTCACAGGTGAAACCCTGAGTGCAAACCAAGTGCAGACATTCAGAGTTATTTATTGTTTAACAGGGTATACCTGGGCAACAGAGAAACCCCTGCCAGTCACATGTTCCAATATGTTTGACTTGAACAGTGGGTGGGTTCAAACAAAACGTTTCATGTTCTAAGTTGTTTAACACATCTAGATGCAAATACCAGGAAAGGGAAAAATTTACTTTTGAGCCTAGTGCGATCATATTCTTATTTTAAGCACCAGCCCAAATGTCTTCAGTGTTTAAAAGAATCAACCATGTCGTTCCAATAATTTTGGATCGGAGGGGCATAATGATCTTGACGTGTCATTATATAGGATTCTGGACAAAACCTGGGACAGGGGAACATGCTGGAGCAAAGATTTCAGGTTGCAATGAAGTATGCTTATGCTTTGAAAGCAACATTAGGTCTGAGTGGTATTTTATATTCTCGCGTTTGTTTGTTGGTATTCATTTGTCTCTTAGTGTTTAGAAGCTGCACCTTTCCTTCTACTCTCTGTATGGGTACAAATGTCAAACTCCAAGCCTAAGTGAGTTTACAAAATATTATACAGAAATTTCCTGTAGTACAATCAATACTCCATGAGATGCAAGACTTGTCCGTATAAACCATTCATAAATGTGTATTAGCAGTGGCATAGTTGTGAACCACATTCTGATGCGTCATGACCGTTTTCTTGATCTGTGAAGTTGACTTGAGGCGTCTGATGTGCTTAAACAAATTGGGTGGATGCTAGCGAGCACCTGAAGTGGCGATGCCATGAATTTTTCCTAATCTGGAAAGTAGATTCTGCATGAATATCCCATTTTAATAATGTTGCCATGAAATATCTTAATGACAATTCATTGAACGTTATGTAAGTATACTATTTTCAAAACTAATTGCAGATTCTATATGCAGTTGCATTTTCTATTTGTGGATGCATAAATTAAAAAAATTATGAATAAATTTATAAAGTAAAATAAAAAGCGCACAATGAAATGCAAATAGCGTTACTGTTTTTTGACACATCAAAATAGCAGTAGAAATTACCCTGCTTATTATTTTGCTTACTTGACATGTATGGAATGGAAAAGTTGATTGAAATAAAGTTAGGAAACTAAACTAAAGAAACTATTTGTACTCTTCAGAAGCCAGTACCTAATAATAGTGTCCCTTCTATTTCAGGAGGAGCTGGGAGAGACCATGGGTGGGGACAGCGATGGGGGGTCAGTATGGCTGTGTCCTTTGTGTCAACAAGGTCAATTAGATCGGGATGGTCTTGCATTGCACCTGGCCGAAAAACACAGCGTGCTTCCTGCCTGCCTTGATAAGCTGCTGGACATTGTGAGTATTTTTTATTGTTTTCTGTGTGATCTTGTGGATTGTTTTGGTGAGGGTGAGTTTTGGTGAGTAAGGTATTTTGCCACCTAAAAGTACTTTTAACCTTCCATTAACAATATATTAATAATATTCATAATGTTGTATATTTTACATGCAAGTCAAATTGTGAAGGACTAGGAAATATTATACAGTAACATTCATTACAGTGCAAATTACTGTAGCTTTTTAAACTGTGTGCCTTTTTACTGTTACTCTGCTAAGGCGGCTCCCAAGCACTGTTCCGTTGATGAAGACGGAGAGTCTGGTACACAAAATGATATCAGTAAGTTTAGGCCTCAGTTTTTAATGCAGGCATTTACTACTAGTTCAATATCATTGTAATTCATATCAATAGAAATGAATGGCATATGTCAAAACAAACATCAACTTAACATTTCATTTCTTTTTTTTTTTTTCTTCCTTCCTTCAAGATGGCACATCACAGCAGCAGTGTTCGGAAAATTCACCTTCAGTGGAGTCTCAGAATGAAGCTATGACTAGTGTAGCTGACCATGATAGTTCCTCCCAGGAAAAAGAATTGTGTGATGAATTGGGAGGAGTGGGAAATGAGAGTGACTGGAGTAATATGGATTCAAATCAGGATAATGTTACACAACCTGAAAGATCAGAAGCCTCTGTCAGTGATGATAAATCCAACGATAAAAGCAATGCTGCTGTTGAGGATGTTAACCACCCTTTCAAGTGTCACGCATGTTTGGAATTCTTTCCCACTAGATCAGCATTGAGTGTACATTATAATTCAGCCACCCATATCCAAAGGATGAGAACAGGAACAGGAAACGACAGTGATTCCTCAACCCCTGTTCCTGCTCGTCCTTACGTCTCTAACAAACCGTACCAGTGTGCAGTGTGTCGTGTCTCTTATAATCATGCCATCACCTTGGAAAGTCATTTAAAATCCGTATTGCATCAGAGTCGTAGCAGGAATGCTGGAAATGCTGCAACTAATTCCACAACAAATGCAGGAAATGTAAATGTAGCAGCAAACGTGGCAGCCACTACTGTGGCCAATACCACGCAGTTGGCTTTTGTTACAAACAGTAATTGTGTCACCCAAGCAAGTTTGACTGCATCCCAAGCGATAACCAAAGATGAAGAACAGGTTAAGCCTCAGTCTGCACCCTCATTGCTTTCTTCCCCAGTGGCCTCAGCTCAGGCAGTATCAGCTTTTCTTACTCTCTTGACCTCTAGCCCAAACTCTGCCCAACACTCCATCCTCCCTTCTCTCTTTGCTGCTGGAACAGGTACTGCAACAGGAACAGCAACTCCTCAGCTAATAACCCAGCCTCAAATGCTTATGCCTCTTATCTTGAATGGACTCCAGCCTCAGAGTCCATCCTCAGAATCCCCCAAACAACTTTTGCAACTTGGTCTCAGCGCAGCACAGCAGGCTCTCTTGGCCCAAGGACTTAGTGGATTGCAAAGTCAATGGGCTGCTGTTAGACTCTCCAATGCATCTCAGATACCTTCAGAAGAGAATGGCCGTAGTGCTGATAAGGAAGCAGGCACAAAAGTGAAAAATGAGGAACCACAACAGGAGTCCAGTGATCAACAAGTGCCACAGACCTCTGAAGAAACCTGGAACACAGTTGATGGTTCTGTGAAAAGCGTTGGTATTAAGGTAGAGGTTAAACAAGAGTGCAACAGCTTAAAACATGAGAATAAAGGTGTTGATGATGGCATGACATGCAATGCCAAGAAGCAGGAGAAAGATGCTACGGATATGGAAAGCATAGCTGAAGAGGGGGGTCTGGGAACAAATGCAAAAAGAAGTTCTGATGCAAATAAAGACTCAGCAGGCCAGGACCTTAAGTGTATTTGCTCGTCATCATGTCTTACTGAATCGTGTCAGTCACCTACACACAATGCTAAAAATACTGTAAACAATTCAGTGGTAAAACGTAGCCCTACAAAATGCAACCACTCAAACACTAACCTTGCCTTAATGTCCTCACAGAATAAGAGTGCCAAGGCTCATGCAATCTTGAATTCAGGACCTCCAATACTAACTGAGTTTCAGTCTCAGGTTCTTTGGGCCTTTATTGAGTCACGAAATGAGGCTGATACAGCTATTCCACCAAGAGAGGACTGTGAAGCCCTTGGTAGGGAGGTAGGGCTAACTGAAGATGAGGTACGAAGATGGCTGGTCGATGCCCGCCGTGCCAAAGAAAGACATAGTTTAGAAGGAATGGAGCATGATGAAATGGAAGGAAGCATAGAAGATGATGAAGGTGCTCTAATGATAGATGAAACGGAATATGGACAGAGTCCATCAGCTGCCAGTAGTCATGCAATGGACCTTTCTAACAGTTCTGAGAAGCGCAAAGAAAGCGTATATAGCCAAAACCAAGGGGACTTGTGCTTAACCTCTGACTCAGAAAATGAAGAATTCTACACTTCTGTTATTGTGACTGATGAAGAGAGCCAAAGTAGTTCAGTGAAAGAAGAGCCAAGTAGCCCAGTTAAACAGCCTTCACAAATGGAAATATCAGTGGAAAGGTCTAGTGGTGGAGGAAAGGTTCTCCGATCCACTACAGTCTTCCTTTCAGATGCAGAGGATGAAGATGAAGATCAGGGTGCAAAAACTAAAAAGAGAAAGAGGGAGATAGAAAAGGAGGAATCAGAATGCAAAAAGGAGAGGCATGATTCTGATCTTGATCTTCAGTTAGAAGCACAAGCTGATCCTCCTAATCCTCTTTCAGTTACAGTTGACCAAGGTCTTTCAGCTGGAATCTTGCATCCCTTGCCTCTTTCCCTTTCATTGGCCCCATTTTCTACTTCGTTATTCAGTCCCTATGTCCTCTCAGTTCCATCGTCTGTTGTTGGAGTTGGTGTTTCTGAAGCAGACCGAGCCAAAGTAGCAGCCTTCACAACTCCCCCAACTATTACTCGCACTCAAGCTCCTTTTTCTGACTCACTTCATGGAGCAGCCATTGGTTCTCTTGCTCAGTCCACCTCGTTCATATCCAATGGCAGTGAATGTGAGTCTGCCTTAGATCTCAGTATAGGGAAAAATCAAAGTTCAGCAACCACCGCCTCTTTCTCAGCAAACAGCAAGGTATCCATACAGAAGACTGCTTTGCTCGATGGTCTTGGATTACGGCCTACAACTGTTGGCGTCCCTGCAGATGGGAGTCTTATTGTTGTGCAGGTTAAGCCTGACCCTTCCATTACAATGCCAAACTCCAACACTACCATTGGTAACAACAATTGCTTGGCAAAGACAAGCACAGTGTTCATGAGGGCTGCAGAGAAAGTAACTGCCTCCTTAAAAGAGAGTGAACAAGAAAAGTCAAGAGACCAAAAGAGAACAAATGCAAGAAGGTTCAGGGACATGAGAAGGTCCAGGACTATCATTCAGGCTGACCAGCTGGATGTACTTTATGGATGTTATTTTAAAGACCCAAACCCAGGAAAGCATGAATTTGAACAAATATCAGAGTGGGTGCACCTGCCAAAGAAGGTGGTACAGATTTGGTTTCAGAACATGAGGGCTAGAGAGCGTAAAGGGGAAGTTCGTTTTATCAGCGATGGCACGTTGGCAGCTGTCGGAAAGCCACTTATAAAGTTTACTTGGCCACTAACTAAGCCCATATTTTCAAGTACCCCCAAATCCAACTCAAGCCCAACAACTCCTGGCTGGGTCCCACCTAAGCCACAAACTGGCAGTGATGCCCTTAAGACTGAAAAGCTTATGGAGGTCAAAGAACAACAGAAAATTCCTATACAAGGTCTGAGCAGGCCAAAGGATGTGGCATCAACTACCACTACCAACAGTACATCAACCCTCAAGACAAAAGGTGAGGTAGTAAATGCATTTACAATGGTAAAAATCGCCCCCAAAGCTGTCGCTCCACTAGTTACAGTTCCAATACTGAGCAGTAGCACTGCCATTCCCCAAAACCCTCAGAACCCCAAGCTGGAGGGACAGAGTGAAGCAGACAGGACAGAGGAGAAGGATGGACAAGATCAAGAAAAACCCATCCCTGGGACAACAAACCGCATGGTTCCAAAAGTGTCCACTACCCCAATTAACAAATCTCCAACTGTGGCAACTCAGAAACACAATGGCATTAATTATTGGTCGCAAAAGGGTCAAATTAAGATCAATACTTTGTCCAGGGAACAGCTGGGCCTGAGCTCCCCACGCCCTATTATCACTGCAACTCCATCCATGACTGTTACTTCCCCACCATCCAGTCAAAACCAAAAAGAAGCCAATTACCTTCAGCAGCACTCCACCCCGAGAAGACCACGAACACACTTGAACTGTCTGCAGCTGTCCATCCTCCAGTCTTGCTATGAGACCTGTGCCCATCCTAATGCATTAGAGTGTGAAGCAGTTGGGACAGAGCTTGGTCTTCCACTTAAAGTGGTGCAGATCTGGTTCCAAAATACACGTGCCAAGGAGAAGCGTTGGAGGCTACAGCAAGAGAAGTTGGTAAGATCACCTTTACACTTTAAATGAGCATGTTTAATCACAGATAAGGTTGTGAGATCAGATCAGTCATGTTCTCTATCCAGTGTAGCTTTGAACTATGCCTGTGTACTTGGTTCGTTATACATCTTATGAAGGTAATTAATGTTCACATGTGCATGTCTCATAACATGCATGCCTACAGTGAGGGGGAAAAAAGTATTCAGACGTTTTTGCTGTTAAATATCCACATTTATTAAGAACACTTGCAAATTCATGCAGTTATTGGGCCAATATTATGGCAGCAGCTCAGTGTATCAAGCAGATAAACGGTCAAGAACTTTAAGGTGTGATCTCTGTGACTTTAATTGCTCCATGGTTGTTATCAGATAGACTGCTTATAGAAATTGATGATGATTTGGCCTCAGATTCCTGCTCTTGTCTGACATTGGTGAAGCCCAAGGTGGTTCTAATGTTCTAGCCCATTCACCTCAAGGTTCTCCAATTTTGGGTGTTTTGGGGATTTTTCTTTCTGCCAACCACTGTGGTGAAGAGTGCTTATTTGAGTGACTGACTAGACTTTGTCAGCTCAGACCAGTCTAGTCATTCTCCTCTGAAAATCAACAAGGTATTTCACTCGGCAGACCTTACTCACACAATGATTTTGTTTTTCACACCATTCTGTGTAAACTGACGAAACTGTATGTGCAAATCCCAGCGGTTTTCCTAAATACTCAAATCAGCCCATCGGGCAAGAACCAGTATGCTACATTTTGTCACAGAGAACACACTTTTTATGCATTCTGATGTTAACCAAAAGTTCTTGACCTGTATCTGAATGATTTCATGCACCGCACTGCTGCCACATGATAAGCTGCTTGAACAGATAAATGAGCAGGTGTACAGGTGTTCCTGTTAAAGTAGTTGACATTTGTATATCCATTTTAGGGAATTATACAAGTGTGTATATGCACAAAAGAGATGTTTAAAAAGCTAAAATAATAGTAGGACAAAAGTACACAGACCCAAAAGATTATTAGTGTTATAATGTTCTTGTAAAGCTGTTATTTGTGATTACAGCATTGACTTCTACGTTAGATGTAGTTAGCTTTTTTGCAGCATTGTTGTTTTAATTTTAACATCATCTTCATTTCCCCAAGGTTACAAAGGTCCATTTTATAACTTTGCTCTGTCCAAATCCATTTTCATGAATTTTTAATGTTCTTCAAGTCAGGCAGTCTTGGGTTATTTTGGCTGCCTGTTTGAATACATGTATTTAATAAGACAACAGTATTGGCTGTATAAACACATTTTTCTCTCTTATTTCCCCTTATACAGTCTCCTAATTCCAGTGACCCTTCCAAGAAGGTGGACATCAGCTCAGGCACTTACCTACAGTACAACGCGCTCAGAGCAAACCGTCCAATTTTGCCCAAACCTGTACAACTGACAGTTCTGGAAAGTTCTCAGTCATCTGTCGGGGGTCAACAAGCAGCTCGTGAAACACTAAGAGGGAAATGCGAAGTGTGTAACGTAGAATTCGAGTCCAGAGCCGCTGCACGAGACCACGTTTTCTCTCCTCGGCATCTTGCAACACTGAGAACCACTAACTTTGGTCAGTCTGCAACGCAAATTAACAATGGATCGGCCGGTGTGATGAGCCAGGCTTCTACAAGATCACCAGCTGGCGGCACTAGCTAAGAAATGAACTTAAGCTGCTTCGTTAAGTGGACCCATTAGGCTCTCTTATGCTTTTAATCGGCAAAGAAAAGGTGCTCGTTTTTAAAGCTAACGCTCTTTTAATTCTGCACCAATCACAGTGGGCCTGAAGAACTGTCCTCTTTTGGATGTCAGCGAGATTTGATTCTAAACAGAACTTCTTTCAATGACTTGTTGCCACATCATTTCACTAATAATCAAATGAGTTGGTTGTACTGGACATGCAATTGCTTATGTTGTAACGGTCTTGTTTTATGTCTTTCACTGCTTTGTCTCTGTTTTTAAACATCTGTTTCTTTTATGCTTGTTTATTATCCTTTCTTGCTAATTCAAAACACTTTGGCTGTGTCTAGCAATGGACAACCTGAAACTCATCAAAAGTTATTCAATGAGTACGTACATGGTACTGCTTTTGCTTGAGCCAGAATGGTGTTCTGCATCAGAGTTTTAATTCAGAGTTCTTATATTTGAATCAAATTTTATTTGATTTTTAAAATGTCATTGGGAGGTTTTTTTTTTTTTGGTTTGTTTTTTTTTTATTAAACAAAGTGAATAAGATCATGGATGTATCAAAAATGTACAAATAGCTAATGGGAAGTAAATATGGTAGGCAAGTGCTGATACTGAAATGTCATATGACAAATGCTTATCATAATTTACAGTATCATAAGATAGAATCAGAAACATGCTTTTGGATATTTTAGGCTTTTATAGAATTCTAGTGAACAGAATTATGGGGTACATGCAATGCCGCTACAGATTTGGCCAGAATAAGGGCCCTTATTAGACAGCTGTCTTTGTTGCCTTCAGTGTGAGACAGTTTATCTTGGGGACAAAAGTGCTGCCTGAGCAGGTATCCTTCTTTCAAATGAAAGGCAATGGGTGATATATTAAACGTCCATAATAATATTGCGATATATTGTAAAAATTAATTATTGGCACATACAAATAAGAGTATATTTCGTGTTTGTTTTTTTGTTTTTTTTTTTAACTGAGGGACTTGGCGAGTGTGCCGAATCCTGACACTCTAGGAGGCTGTTAATGAAATGACAGCCCCTCTGCTTGCCATCATGACAATCATACATTTTCAAACTCCACTGGCTAAATCTACACATGTCAAATGGTTGTCATGCAGCACTTTTTCTTCATTTAAAGGTCTGAAATATTTTAAGGTTTCCATACTGCTTGGAATAAATGTTTGTATTATAGGATTTACTGTATGTCAGATTTTACTGAAGTGTTGCCAGCTTTCGCTGTATTTTATTAACACTTGGACAGGAAAGGATCAGACCTAGCAGCTGTGCAAAAAGCCAAAGTTAATTCTATATGCTAGCGCGATTTTAAAGGATTTTGATATAAATTTGTGAAACAACAAAAATTATATGAATTGTATTTCTCCACTTTATTACTATTTTTTCCCTCTTCAGTTTGTCATAACCCTAATGAATTACAAATAATCACTGCTTGCACCAGGTTTTTATGGGAGAGAAGTCATTTTATACCCTTTTCCTCATTGTGTTTTATGTGGATGCAAACTGAGTACTGCTGGGTTGGAACTTTTTTCCAATGTGTGTCCAGCATGACCACGAGGTACTTTCTGTGGTTTTTGACAAGTTTGTCTATTTGTTCATACAGATACTACTCAGTGTGATGTGTAAGTTTGAAGGAAATGAAATACTAAAGAGAACTGTCATTTCATTTTTTTTTTTTAAGTTGTATATTGTTATTAATGTTACTATTAATAGTTTAACAAGATGCAAAACTGAAAGGTAACTTTTTAAAAGGAACTCTATTATGAAAATGGTATTCCAAAGTTAATCATCTTTCTCTTGCTTTCTGTCAAAAAAAAAACAAAAAAACAAAAAAAAATAACAAACAAAAACAAAAAACCAAAAAGCATTTTCAGAGAGAGAGTGAGTTTTGTAATGGATTTCTCAGACCTTGACACTTTGAGCAAGTCCAGGAAGGTCTTTGATACATTAATGCTGAAAGTGTGTGTGTTTCAGCCAAAACAATGTGGAGCACTTGGATGTGTGATGATTCAGAAGCGTGTGGCGTTTTCTAACACACCTCCGTTATTTTTTAAACACTCTGTGTTAAGCTGTAGCTCGTGTTCACTGAGCATGAACTGAACGCAGTGCTAAACAATGGGATCACACAGTGTTGCACTGTTCGAAGTTGAGAGGAGGTGCCGAGACCTGCTTTTTGACTGATTTTAAATTTTTTTTTTTCCATTAACACTTTATCACTTGTTATAACTACTACCTGCTAATTTTTTTCATTACTATTATCACAGTTTGATTATTATTAATTCATTACGGTTTTAATAGCATCTTTATCTTCATTGAGATGGTCTTGGTAAACTGCGAACTGATGGTGAAAGTGTTGTTAAGAAATATTAGAATATTGTTTAAGCTTGTTTTTCCCCCTATACTTGTACGTTCATTTTGTGTTGAATCTCCTTTTTCTTATACAGAAAAATAAACTGAACTTCACTTATTGGTGGTTTATCTTTTTACCCAGTTACCACATAACCACGTTTTTCTTTTAACGTTACTACGTTATTACAGTAGGTTCTCTCTATCTTTCTTTCTTTCTTGCTTGCTTTCTTTCTTTCTTTCTTTCAATAGAGATAATGTGATAAGCTACCCCTTTTATCCTGCTGGAAGATACTACAAATGTTCTTTCTTGTTTTCCTATGCTATTGCTTGACCAAAAAAAGGTCAAATGCTTATGAAGCATAGTATGTAATTCGCATGCCTATATTTCTCCTTTAAATCTAAACCGCTCTTAGTCTACTTGGTCTATCAGTTTTTTTTGTTTGTTTGTTTGTTTGTTTGTTTGTTTTTGATAAATGTTGACCAAAGGGCAAGCTTCAGTGCACAGAACGACACACTTAAAACTTTTTAAGCATTTTGCAATGAGTCGTAAAACATTTGAAATTTAAAAAAAAAAACAGTAATAAAAGCAGTGCAATCACTTACATACATATCTGTATATTTTGGGCAAAACATTTTTGTTTCTGAATTTTTATCAAGTGACACGGTTCGTCTGAATCAATCAGATGCTAATGTTTCATCAAGGTCTTTTATCTGTATGAACTCTAGCTGGCAGTTGATTGATTGACTATCTGGTGAAGACTCGAGCTAATCTAATCGATGTAAACGTCAGTCACTGTTGTTTTTACTTTGTATATATATTTGAATATATATTTTCTTTGTGTGTATATATATATAAGTATATGTATATATTTGTATACATTTTGTGTGTGTGTATATATATATATATACACAAAAATATATACAAAGTAAAAAATATATAAAGTTTTCACTTTGTATATATTTTTGTGTATATATTATGAAAATATTTTTTTTATTTTTTATTTTTTTGCTGAAATATAGAACACACTTTATAATGTATATAACACCGAGTTATCTGGAAATCGATCACATACATATTAACAAACTTTCGACAATTAACAAGCGCGTTGCATGTGATTGATTACGGTTTTTCACTTCCGACACCAACATGCATTGACTGACACAATTCCAGCCAACCACAAACGAGATTGTAAAGCCAAGTTCGACCACAGAACAGAAACGCTCAGAGTCTCCGCCAATAGGAGCGTTCGATATACAATGAAGGCGGATCTAAACCGTTGCAATTGACCTATAAGCGATTGAGTTTGAGCCTGCAGTGACCTAACGCCCCGCCCATGGCTTCCATTTCTGTTCAGGATCACACGGCGCAAAGCGAATAATACACATTAGGGTTTTTTTTCCCCCCTGAATAATATCGATGTAACTGATAATTATAACGAACACGAGTCCTTCCTGGTCACGGCACTAGAGGTAATTGAGTTAGTCTTGCGGTGAGCGAGTTGTCAGGTGAAAAGCTTTGAGCCTTGTGTAAAGGAGACGGGCCTCGTTATTCCTCTTTATTCCTCTTTTTAACTTTAGCGGCGTTTTTTTTTCCGCCGTTTTTTTTCACCTTCTGCCCCTCGCGCTCCACCAGCGGCGTGAGTAGCAGCACGAGGCACGCGCGCGCGCACGGATGGCGGAGTTCGGTAACGGACTGGCGGAGGAATCTCTGCTCGACTCAGACCCTGGTCATCCAGAGCTGGAAGATCCGGGTGTTGGTGACGAAGAACCCGGTTTAGATGAAGGAGAGGCCGCTATCGAAGACCCGGTGAGTTATTAACGTTATTATTAGCATTATTAGCTGCAAAGAGTCAGAATTACAGCACGAGATGTTGTACCAGGTGTTTAATAGTCACCATGTCTGGGTTTTATTTAACTCCTAATATACCGAAGTACGGTTTTATTCGGGTTTTCTGTGATAACGAGTTTTAAAATTCCGTTGGCGCGGTCCGCCATTGTGGCTCGCGCGGTGTCGCTGTGTTAGCATTAGCGCGTGGCGACGGCGGCCATGTTGGCGCAACATTTTAGCTTTTTTTTTTTTTTTGGTTTTCTGGTGGGGGGAGAAAAAATCCTTCGTCGCAAAAAAAAAAAAAAATGCGAGAGGGGGTTCATCACGTTAGAGGGTAGGACAGGCCGCCATTAACGCCGCTGCTGTCTGCAGAGAGGCGAGAAGCTCACGGTAAAACACGCCTCTTTTTATTATTAGCGAGAATAAAAATGACTGTCTTTGCTACTAGCTGGAATGCTAACAGCAGTAGCTTTGTTGCTTTGACGCTAGCGCGGGAGGCTAATGTTACATAGCCGGGATGCTGATTAAACGGTTTATGGCGATGTTTTCGATGCTGTTTGTGAGATTCGTATAAAAGAACATCTGCCGATTTGATGGATTGTGTTTTAAAAACAAGATTTTCGGTCATGTTCGTTCGGCTAGCTTTGTACTGTGCTAATTTGTTGCGCGTGCGTCAAAAATAAAACGTTCGTATTCGGGATCTATTTAAGTGTTTTGTTTTTTTTTTTCGTGTCCGAACGTGTGATTTATGGATGATGGTCAGGATCTGAGCGCTTACACACACACACACACACTGACATGCTGGTAACATGTTCACACTCTTCAACACGTACAGAGACGGTTGTGATTCGGAGTAGATGTGTGTGTGTGGATGTGTGTTTAATTCTATGATCATACATGGACGGGTTTGTGATGTGCAAGTGTGTTAGGACAGGGCATGGTGTGATCTGCCCTGCAATGCAGCACTGCCACAGGAGCATCACACTATAACCGTGTGTGTGTGTGTGAATGGCATCACGCTTTTCCCTGTGCATTAGTGCTACACACATGTAAGCTATGCCGCAAACCGCCTACTAGCGATTCAGATCAGTGTCAGAATGATCTCACCGCTGTTTAAACACCTCACTGCCTTATTTTATTATTGCAGTAAGTGGATTAAGGTGCAGGTTTTATACGTTAGGCATTAAATAATACACTCAGCACGATGGTGTACAGGTTCGGTTATAACCCAGATGGTTGCTCATGAGTAAGACTGTTTTATTTATCCGCAATAGATGATGCAACTACAGTTCTTGTGTTAGAGTGTGTTGATGATTGGTCGTGTGAAGGCTGTGCATACAAAGTGATACGTTCTGAATGGACCAATTAATCGGAACGTGACTAGTCTGATTGATTCATACACATTAGGGCAGCATAACATTATGACTACTACAATAATTGTGGTGTTTGAGCATCTTCACGGTCCTCGGTTCGACCCTGAGCATTTTTCTGTGCATGTCATCCCCCCCCAAAAAAACCATACCTGTAGGTGCAATGGTTGCTCTTTATTATCTCTAGATGTAAATGAGTGTATGAATGTGTGTGCATGCAGTGTGATCTGCCTTGGTTTATTCCTGCCCAATAATATGAAATAATTTTGCATGGTTTCTCATCCATAATTGTATAAAAATCTTTTTCCAATTTATTTTGTATACTTAACACACTTCACTGCAGACCTGACCTAATAATGATGCTCATTTTATAACAAAATTGCTCTTAAGGAACAATGGTTGTACAAAATCTGCTAGTTGAGTCACTTTATGAATGGAACAGATGTAACCTTGGAAGCACATTGTAGAGGGTTAATGCCATTTAATTTTGGACAATTTACAACATGTCGAAATTTACAAATAATGGAACCGTTGCAATATTCAAATTTGTATTAAATATTCATAAGTATACTAAGTATACTAATATTCATATTCTGAGTATACAAATGTTTTTGCTGTAATATTTATAATGTCTGCAGGAGCTGGAGGCCATTAAAGCCCGGGTGAGAGAGATGGAGGAGGAAGCAGAGAAACTGAAGGAGCTCCAGAACGAAGTGGAGAAACAGATGAACCTTAGTCCTCCTCCTGGTGAGTGTGTGTGTGTGAGAGAACGCTTCGCATTTGTGCACTGCTTTCGCATTTGAGCACTGCTTTCACATTGAACCGTGCTCAAGCAGGAACATGGGAACAACTGGGTCATACTGAATTTTCTTGTTCTTCCTGCAACCTAGATTCTTTTCAGGAACAGAACCAAAACACTGCCTTTATCTTGACTTGTGCTGATATTAACTCATCATGCCACATGATTATTTCTAGGATTATGATATCATGCAAGTTTAAGTAATTACTGTTTCCTTTTGGGTCTGTTTTTTAACTTGAGAAATGTTTTGGAAAATTAAAAAAAAACTGTTGCAAAGGTTTCTGTGCTTTGTTGCTCTAACTGGTCAATAAAATTGCAGGATTGTATTCTCTGATGAGAAAACATGGCACTGTAGTTTCTGAATACATGATGCTGTTACTGTTGATTTTACTAAATTAATCTGAAACATTTCATTTCTGTTTAAAATTTCTTACATAATGCAAGTTTAGGGCAATATATATTTTTATATATTCTATGAGTCTATGGTCTTTGCAATTTTAGCTATTTTAACACTTATATCCCAGATAGAGCTGCATGCTACCTGGGTAACTAAATGCAGCACGGTTACTTAAGTATATGATTATGGGTAATTTGCTAAGATGAGCCATATCCACAGATAAGACCCTATAACAGAGAAATATATATTTTGACCACGTTTAAAGGCACATTTTTTGAAATGCAATGAATTAAAAAGATAACCAACATAATCATTAAATGACATTTTAAGTCATTTAAAATTCTTCATTGCAATACAAGCTTAAGCAATATGTACTTGTACATGTGTATGTACTTTTAAAAATACTTTTTTATTTTTGCATTTTTACTTCATTATTACTATTAACTTTTTTGCTTTAATATGAAACCTCTTTTTTTGTTTATCATAGCTGGTCCTGTCATCATGTCCATTGAAGAGAAGATAGAAGCAGATGGACGATCAATTTATGTTGGAAATGTACGAGTTACTCTGTATACATTTGACTGGTTTTAAATAGCACTTCTGATTTGTTTTTTACTAGTAGTCACTGTGTGGATGATGGCCTTTAGTGGTAGATATCAGTAATTCAAACGCTTTAATTCTTAAAAGGTGTTTAATTATATCTAATAGTGTTATTGATGGGCATTAGTAGTATCTAATATCTAATTACATACAGAACTTGCTAATTCTGGAGTATTATGTTCTTTTTACAGTAGAGAAATGTTCTTGTTCACCATATATTGAAGAAAGTAATGACAATGTGACCTTTTGTTAATGTACATGAACAAAAGGTCATTAATGTTCATGAAATTTATTATATTGCGTCAATGTTTTTGTTTTGCTTACAGGTGGATTATGGAGCAACAGCAGAGGAGCTGGAAGCTCATTTTCATGGCTGTGGCTCTGTTAATAGAGTCACTATCCTGTGTGACAAATTCACAGGACACCCAAAAGGGTAATCAACAAAATCTTGAGTTAATCTGTCCCCAACTCTTCATTATGCTACAAGTCATTCTCTATCTTTTTTTTTTTTTTTAGTTCATTTTGTTCTGTTTGATCAATGACCTTTCTGCTTATACAGCTATGACGTCGCCTTAATTCTTTCACCCGTCTGGCCCAATTGTGCGTCTCCTGATTGTCCGTTTATTTATTTTCATTGTATTTCAGGTTTGCATATATTGAGTTTGCAGACAAGGAATCTGTTAGAACAGCGATGGCACTGGATGAGTCCTTATTCCGAGGAAGGCAGATAAAGGTATACGTGCTTTAACAGATTTTAGTATATTGGGGAAGAGATACCTTATCGACTAAAAATGCTGATTGGTAGGGAATGTTAGGAACAAACTTAAACAGCTTGTGGCCACCATGACTAAAAACAAAAAAAGAGAGTTCTGAACATGAGTAACACATTTACAGCTGTTACATTTACATTTTCATCTTTTAAGAAAACATAGGAAGTGTTCATAAACTAGAACTGTAAAAAAAGGGAGGATTTATTTGCAAAGTCATCTTCACAATTTAGCTTCGTCAGACTGTAATTTGTTTTCTGAACTGCATTCTTAGCAAATTGTGAACGATTTTCAGGTCGGGGCAAAGAGAACAAATCGACCCGGTATCAGCACCACAGACCGTGGGTTTCCTCGGGCTCGGTTCCGTTCACGTGGAGGAAGTTTCTCATCTCGGGCTCGGTATTACAGTGGATACACACCACCCAGAGGAAGAGGACGGGCCTTCAGGTGAACAGAAGACACCCCAGTCTTGCATACATTTGTGCACACACTACTGAGTGGACATGTTAGATTATTGAGAGTGATGCAGCGTTTACATTTATCCAAATAAAATTTCTCATCAGAAAAATGCTGCGCATCTGCATATACTCACAAAAGAGATGCAAGAGTAGAAATATTTTGTCCCTAAAACCATGCATAATCATGGTATACTGCAAAATAGAAAGGCTGTACTCACGTAAGAGACAATGGCCAAGTCTTAGAACAGACGGCATAAGTAGCACATACGAATGATTTTTAGTTAAAGATCTTAACTTATCATCTCTTAAATGCTTAATGAACATTAGGTTATTTTCATTAAAGTATCTGCCACACCCTTAGTGCTTGCACTTAAGGCTAGTGAATGGGATGGTGAATAATTATAAATATATAATGGTGTAATAAACCTTGTTTAAACCTTGTTTGAGGAAAAATAAGGACCTGTAGAAGGCTGGTGTGACCATGCTGCCTTTTAAACGAGGCAGACTTATCAGGAATGTAATGCTGCGTTCAACAGCCTTTTTTGTATTCGGATGCAGGGAAGAAATCAGACTTGTCCACAAGATATAATCCAACCAATCACTGACTCGTAGTGGGTAGTCGCCATATTATTGATCTGCAAGATGATTTTGTACGTCTATATTTCCACTTCCAGAATAGAGGTTTCATTCCTGCAGCCTGATATTGATTTTAAATATTTAATTAATTGTGTATACTGTGACCTGTGCTTTAATATAAAAGCACAATGGGGAGGGGGTTGTGTGTGTGTGTGTGTGTGAGAGAGAGAGACTAAGCTGTGTTTGTATCTTTGAATGTTCTTGCATGTTTGTGTGTCTCAAGTGCTTTTGTGGAGACACTGCATGTCACCTGCGTACATGTTTGTGCTTGTGATTTTGTTTCCATCCAACTGTTTTGCAAACACACAAAAAATTACGGTTAAGTGTTTACACTCATCTGAGATGGAAAAATCGGGTATGGAATGTGATCGAGGCTGGAATAGACTGTTCTTGTCGTAACACAAAGATCGTCTAAGGGATGTCTTGGACAGATTTTGCGGGCGGTTCATGTTCTGTTCACACAAAAAAATGCAGTGATATGCAGTATAGTATTAATAGCTTCATGAGATGAAATATAGACCCTTTTGCATTGTGATTTCACCCTGTGTGTCATAGCAGAAGATGCAGAGCCATTATGTGTCTAAAACCACAGCTGCAGATTAAATAATCACCCTTACTGTTCATAGCTACCTAATAGGCCGGTTATTACAGTTTTTTTTACTAACAGAAGCTGCGTTCAAGATGACACAAGATTCATAAACAAGGAGTGATCATTTCAGCCCTGGCAGATAACACGCCTGGACTGTCACTTTCTTTCATATGCCCATCAGACAGGCTTCAAGTAAAGGCTTCAGGCTTTTTTTTTTTTGTTTGTTTGTTTTTTTTTCTTCCCTGCTGAATTATGTATATGAACCAAGGATGTGGTGTGACTGTTTGTATTAACTGTTAAGTGCACTATGGGATGCAGTGTAGTTCAAAAGCTAGTCCTTTTTATACCCTCTATTAAAGGACATGAACACGGTACAAAATTACATTATTTAAACAACTGAAAACAAATACTAGCTTTAGTATCATGTCACATCATGGGTAAGATGAAACATCAGCCAAAAGTTTCTGCCTCTTTGTCAAAAGCGCTATTGGGGAAAGGATAAGGAGTGGCCTTGTGGAGTATATTGAGATGTGTTATTAGCTTAAACCAGGCGGTTAATTTTATAGCTGAATTTATTTATTTATTTATTTATTTATTTTTTGTGCTCTAGCTTGACAAGGCTAATGGTACATAGTGTCGTTATCGAACAGTACTATATAACAGCATGCTGGTTGGGATGCAATCCCTAACGGGAAGTGTAAAAGCTGTATTATGCAGGGATTGGAGATAGTGTTGAATGGATGATGAGGTAGTGGGGGCGTGTTCTGGTCTTTTCATTGCTGTATGATTGGCTGTTGCTCTTTCGATGTCATTTTGTCACCCCTGTTGGGAATATTGCTGTAAATACAATAGTTGCGTTTTATTTTTGATCATTTTGTAAAACATCTGGATGGAAACATTGTGTGTGTCCATCATCTCTCCCCTACAGTGACCAAAGGAGCCCTAACAGAGAGAGATAAAGAGGGAGAGAGGATGTCTTCACTCCCCCCAAGCCCCCCACCCCCAGATTTAACACTTGAATGCATTTGCATTTGTAGTACTAGATGAAGCTGAATGCTTCATATAACTTAAAATAAAAAAAAAGAAAGAAGGAAAAATAGATAATGCAGATGACATGGTATACATTTTAACTGAACATTCTGTATACCTGAAAAGTATTTGTATAAAAAGAATGACGTACCTGTATCTCAAAATATTAAGCCCCTTTTTGTACGCATAACAAATTTGGTGTCCTCCATCTTCAACCAAAAAAACTCACCCTCTTTTTCTCTCTCTTTTTTTCAGGGGCCGAGGGCGATCAACATCGTGGTATTCCCCTTACTAATAACTCCCCACTGTCATTTCCCCTTTTTACTGTCATCCCTCTTTTCCCTGTTTAAAAAAAAGAAAAGAAAATAACCCCTCTCAATAAAAGAAGAAAAAAAAGAAGAAAAAAAGACAAAAAAAAAAAAAAAAAAAAAACACAGAGGGAGAATATAGAAAAGAAAAGAGCATCTCCCGGACAGACTGACTGACTGACTGGTGTGTGTGAGCGTGCGTGTTGCAGTCACCCCGGTAAGGTCTCGAGATTTTGGGGAGGTTCTTGGTTGGCATTTGTGAAATGTTTAGAGAAGATGGTGTGATCTCAGGCTGCAGATGTGTCTCCTTTGGTCTGGCTGTGAGTTCCTCACACAACACAAGGAGCAAACTGTTTTTCCCTCCTTTTCTTCTATTGTACCTTGAAGATGTGTGGAAAATTCCCCAAACGTGATGATGCCTGTATGTTTAAATAGATATCCGAGGTTCTCAGATTTTTTTTATTTTTTATTTTTGAACTGTTAACGTTCACCCATCCTTGTTTTATTTCTGGTTTGTTTCTCTTGCTCACCTGCATTCTTTCTCTTTCTATCACAGCTTGCAGTTCAGTTCAGGGTGTTTCTATTGTTTTTGTTTTCATAGTGTTCAGCTTTGAGACATGCCAAGTTCTTTTCCCCCTGACTTATTTCTCAACCATTCTTTGCATTTTCATGTTTCTTCTCTGTTGACTCATGGTATTTGGCTCTTTAGACATTTAATTCAGGCACCGAAGATTGTTTTTTTGTTTGTGTTTTTTTTTTTTTTTTAACCTTCTGATTCCTTTATCTACCAGCTTTACCTCCTGTTTCAATCTCTATCCACTTCCTTCCTTTCAGCATCCCTCTGTCTTTACTAGACTGTGCCCACTAATGGCTCAAAGGCATTGAATGAAATTAAGACTAATTTTCCATTTCAGCTTTCTGATTTCTTTCCCAAACCAACCTTACTACCACTTCATTTAGTTTCTCTTTATACTTATGCGCTCTACCACTTCCGATCACAAACACACATTTCAGCTAACAATCCCCAAGCCTCACCTTTTCTGTTCCTTTTCTGAACCGTCCATGTCTGGTTCTTTCTCTCCTCCTTTTTCTTTCTTTCCCTCTCTCTCTCTCTGTGTACTAGACCACTTCTTGTCGTTTCAGGTTTCAGGACCAGTGGAGGCTGAGTACTCCTCCTCCCCCTGTGGCTGCAGCGCCCCCTACAGTCTCACCATCGTCTCTTTCTCTCTCTGCTCCCTCTATCCCTCTATCCACACTCATGTGGGGGGGCGGGGGTGGGGCACAGGGTGATCCCCGGCCTATTTACTACAACAACAAACGCTGAACACACATTCTCACACACACACACACTCGCGTGCACACACCACCACCATCACATATTTATATAGTGAGAGCAGCTGGTTAAAATGGGAGAGAATGAGAGACGTTGAGGACAAGAGCAAGTTAAAGGGGAGGGATGCGTTTCTAGGGCCCTAGAGGACTGATCCTGGGAATTTAAGGTTATTTAAGAAGGACAGGTACAAAGCTTTTATTTGTTGGGAGGGGGGTTGTGGAGGTTTTTTTTTTAATTTGGGTGTTTTTTTTTTTTTGTTTTTTTTTCTCGCTTTGAGACAGGGAAGTGGGTTTGGGTGGGGGGGGAGTTTGGCTTTTTTATTTTTTAACCCATGAGTCTGTAATTAGGAAAAAAAAAATAAAAGATTGTAAAAATGAAATGTCGTTTGTCTTACTCCCTTACTAATCCTGCTGCCTCTACTTGCACTAACAAAAGTAATTTCAACGATCGTTAATGATGTCTGCTGAAGTCCTTATAGTGCAGACTGTTTTAATTCTAGTTCTGTGATCTGCAGAGCTTCAAAGAAGAAATGCTAAAACCATCCAAATCTTCAGTGGAACCACATGGAATGAAATTTTTTTTAGTAGAAAGAACTTAATCAAAACCAGATGTAGTAAGCGACAACATACTGTGTTCTGACACCTTTCTATAAAAGCTATTAACATTTTCATCAACTGCAGCTCTTCTATGTGCTTGGACCAGATGGACTAGCCTTTTTTTCCCCACATGCATCAATGAGCCTTGGGCCCCGATTTGCTGGAACATGCCACAAAACCCCCTTTTTTTGGGATGATGTCACAATTTAGTCTTTGTCAAAGGCACCTCTTACCCCTATTCCACCAAGAAGAACAGGGTGCTGGTTCAAAGTTGGTTCCACAGGCGATCCTTCTAAGAACCGGTTTGCCTTTCCATGGGCTAGAGAGCAATCACAGAGCCAAGTCTTGCCTAACTATATTTGTCTCATCTTCCGGAGCAACATTAGCGCAGCAGCGGCAAACAACAATGGTGGATGTTGCTTTACTGTTAATGCTCATGGCTTTGTGAACCTACGTGCAGCTCCATGTAATTTGTATAAACGGAGGTTGTAATCGAGAAAGTACATAACATTAATTATTAACACAGAAAAACTAGCCTTAGCATGTAGCTACCTACTATCATATTGTGGTAAAGTAAAAGTATTAAACATTAGTATAGTTAAGGTACATTATCAAATGCGCTAACGGGAGCCCCGCCCACAGCCCCTGACACAAGCGGTTCTTAAGTCTAGACCAGCAACGTTTTGGTGCTACTTAAGAACCACTTTTCCTGGTTCAGAGCCAGTGCTTATGCTGTCAAAAGAAAGAACTGGTTCTAAATTAGGCTCTGGCTCCGAACCAGTACTCAAACTGCCTCGGTGGAAAAGGGGCATCTGTTACTTACACTTACCCATTTTTCCTGTTTTCAACACCTCAGTTTTGACAACTGACTTCACTTGCTGCCTAATACATCCCAGCCCTTGATCGGTCCCACTGATCATATTCACTTTCCCTTGTCTGGTTTTAATCTTATGGTTGTTTGGTGAATATTTGAGATAAAGGAGAAGTTAATTTAATGCATTTTTTCCCAACCTCTAAATAGTTCATTCAAAATAATTATTGACAAAAGTAGAAAAAGGGGTTGACTTTAATTTTATTATTTTAATTCTGTATACAGATGTAGAATACCTCTACTTGCGTTTCTTGAACACTAAAAGAAAAAGGACAAAAAAAAATAAGTTAATATTTGAATACAACTCAATAGCAATATCTAGGAAAGAATCAGACTTACTCTTCTTTTTGTTTTTCTTCTTTAGCAGTTTCTTCTTTTTTTTGGGTCTGGGATTATCCAAATCCTAAAATGAAACATTTAAATTAGATCAATTTTTTTTTTTACTAGATCTAATGTCTAGTTGGTGTTTCTCTAGGCTCTGCCCTAAACATTAGAACACAAAATTCTTGTGCAAATGAATTCAGAGCTTCATCTGTTCTTCCTAGTGCTGTGTATAGTTGGTCCGCATAGCTTCATCTGGACACTACTGGACACTTTGACTCTAAGACTACAAGCGCATTTCCTTTTTGGAAATAATGCAGCCTGAAATGTCTAATAAAACACTTCTATAGTAAACATTCTGCTTCTCTACAAGAATTGTGCATTTCCTCCACAATTCCAATAATATCTACGTATATCTGTCTTCACACATCCATCAATCTCCCTGCTTTCCTGACCAATTAATCATGATTTATCAGTCCGTCTCACTCACCGGTGCCTCTCCGCCTGTCAGTGCTGTGATGTCACCGAAGTGTGTGATGCTCTTCAGCTGTGAGGACATTCCCATCATGCGTCTCTTCTTAGCCTTCTGATCTCGTGACATACTTAGACGTACCATCATGGACTCCTCATAGTTTTTCCTGAGGTACAGTTAAACACAAAGTATTCAAAGATGATGAGTTTGTTCATCTGAAGTCTGAAAAGCTGAAGTTTTGCCTTAAAAAATATGAAACGGGCCCATAAAAAATTGACGTATGCTACAGTTTACAAATAACTTTATTGATGATGATAAAGTGATTAAATACACTGCTGTCAACACTCAAAGATTTACGCTGCAGACTACACAAATACTGGAACCATTGGACAACTCATTTGCAAAAAGATTACACTGAAAATGTTACGTTTTCATTTTCAGTGCGTTATTACAGAACTAGAAGCCTACAAATCCACCATCCAGCTGTTTTTGTGGTTGGCCCTGCCAGCAAGCAGTTCCTGACTAGAACACTTACATGTCAGAAATAGTTTATAATAAACATAAATGCACAAACTCAGACATAGAGCAAACAATCCTACTGATCTAAGTTAATGAATAAGCTTGTCCAGACTACATTGCTCCATAAATCAGTCCTCACCTGTGCTGTTCTTCTCGAATGTCTCGCTCTGTCTGGAAGTCTTGGCGCTCGCGGATTTCTTCTGGTGCGTCGCTGTACTGCTGCCGGAGCTCCCCGATCACTGAACTGCGGAACGCCAACTTCCTGCGTTTATCAACCAGCTCCTTCTGCCTATCAGCCTCCGTCAAATCACCATCTGTGTAAAGAAACGTGAAAGAAAATATATATGTAAACCATTCGGTATAGATCAAACAAAATCAAATACAAAATTAAACGTTGTTACGGATCACTGTGTAAAATAGGAATGGTGCAGCCCAAAATACTCAACATGGGAGGCTGGATTACACAAGCCCCGCCCCTTCAGGACACAGTTAATCATCTTGTTGCTCTTACAGCGACGAGTGAAACATGGTGTTGGCTGCGTTAGTTATTAAGAACCACACGTTACGTGCAGTTTTTCTGTCAGGTTTTAGCAGCTAACCGTCTATAGACACATCCCAAATCACATTATGCATATTCTATGACATTTTGTAGTATGAATAGTGTGTATATAAATAGACGCATAATGTGTCAATACTCGCAGCTTTGTTTATCTTGTAATATCTGTTCTACTTATGTCCTCTATATGATGACTAAATATTAAACGGATTTTTAGAGCTGGGAGTCGGAATAGGGGCTTGCTCCATCCGCTCCACTTCCAGGCTTGGTAGTCTATATTTTCATACTTCATAGTTAATATAACATATTCACCATGTTTGTTTTTTATTTATTTTTTTTTTTTGACATAGTTTCTTTTTTTTCTTGTCGGACATTCACTGTGGACAGCAAAGAAATACTTTCATTGTACTGGGAAACTTGTATATGACAAACGCTTTAAATCTTGTTTACGTTGCAGAAGAGAGACGGGGCTAACAGGCGCTGACACCATATGAGGAAAAAAGACTTCAGGATGGCTGACGACACTCCAGTGGTCAAGCTATCTTGCAAATGTCTTTTAAATTAGCCAACACAACAAACATTGTTTCTCAACATAACAAAAAACACAAAAACGACTGTAGCTAACATCGTATCGTTACACGCGCTTGACATTTACAGGGTTTCCCGCAGCACTTTGCAGTTCGGGCGGCCCGCCTAAGCTGGGAAACCCTACCGCCTTAACTGGGTCGTCCAAAAAAAATAAAAATTCTGCTGCACAAAAGGCCGTCAAGTGCATCTCGGAGAATAGCGCGGACGCGCTTCACACCGCGAGCGGGCACGCGCACCACACGGCCGAAATGAGAGAAAGACGTGGTCCGTCACTGTCTGGAGGATAACTAGCCAGTTGATAAAACGCGTGTCCGTGAGAACTGTAAGTGGACTTATGTTTTGGGTTTATTTAAGCCTGTTTTTGTATTAGTCTATAGTTCTTGCAAATTTAAAGTAAGTTAGCTGGTGATTTTGTTGTTTGAGTTGTTCACCTGCTACCTAGGATGCACGTGCCTGTTTTTACTAATTGTTAAATGTAGTACAGAGTCTGTGGTCTATCTCACAAATGTTCGTTTTGAGACGATACGGCTCTTCTAAATTCTGTACAGTAGACAATAAATTACATGTAAGCGAATAGTGTGGGATGGAGCTTCTGTTTAAAATGTCATCGTCGCATACATTGCTCCGAGTGCAGTCAGTGGACAGCGGTCTTTACTAGATGGATGCTGATCCGTGTTTTCTAGCCGTTCTGTGATGATCGGTTAACATGTGACCAAACACTTCCTGTCGTGTTCTACCACTTTCATTATTTAATGAAATTAAAATATTTACCATAATGCATTGGTGCGATCTTTGGTGGGACATATTTCCTGGGTTTGGGGGCCGGCTTTTTCCCAGGTTCTTTTTTACTTCCCTTATCATTATCGTCGTCGTCGTCGTCAGACTCCGCAAACTGATCAAGCTGTGGAAAAAAAAAAACAGTTAACGCATATCAACATATCACCTTCCTTCTTAATATAGATTAAAGCTAATATCACAGATTCAGAGATAAATGAGCTGAAGAGCTTTACCTTGCTGACCAGATTCTCAGGATTCGGACGGAAGTGTAAAGGATCGTTCTCGGCTGTGACACAAGAAAAGTGTTAGCAAGCATCTAGTCATGTTTGTTCTAACCATATACTGTATACTGACTCTAACGGTGTGATCATATACAAACGGGTTTCTAACTTTTAATAGATTATCTTACCCAGACTGCCTGTTACAGCAGTGCGCACTAATTTATCAATCTGATATTTCAGCTTTTGATCGATGGGACGCATCTTCTCGAGAACCTACAGCACAAAGAAAGGAAATCATACATTTTATTTTTTGGTGAAATAAAAATTGGTGTTAAATATTACATGTGTTTATCATGAAGCCTTTATTTGCCACATATACATTACAGTGAAATTATTTTCTTCACATATCCAAGCAGACAGGCTTAAGGGCCTCGGTTAAGGGCCCAACAGTGGCGGCTTGGTTGTACCCCAAACCTTCCGATTAACAACTCAAACAAAGCCTTTTTCTTATAATCGTACTTGAAAAAATGTTTTCTTCCTAAAACAATACTCATTCAACCATCACTATTATGATTTAGTTTTATTTATATTCACTTCAAAAATAGAAACTTGATGGAATAAACAACCTAAATAATGACAACATTAACCTGCTTCAAACATAAAGAAATAAACTAATTATTATCAGTTTTATATTGTACTGTATTTATGTTAATCTGACCGTTCTTATGGTGACCAGCCTGTGGATGGCGCCGTTGTCCTTCAAACTTTGACCATCTGCTTTAACACTCATCACGTGTGCAACATCCTGCAGGTAAAATAACAGCAAGTGGTATCGCAGGTCCAAAAAGGACAAACCCTGCAAATAAGAAACCTTATTAGAGTGACCATTCAAGGGTTTTGTGTGTTACAAAATGCAGGGTTTAACTATTACCTTTGAAGTGGGGTATGTTTTATTCTGGATTTTCTTTATCAAGTCTCGGATGTGGCTTGTAACAAACGCAACCTGAAATTACAAGAAGAAAAATGTTTCCGTTTTGTTCCTCAGTATATACTATAAACCTCACTGAGCATTACAGGTACTCGGTATATTATTTCACTGAGATATTTGATTTCTGGAGCAAACATTTTGAGCGTGTACAATAATGCACAGATACAATACAATCGCTGCACTTCTTCACAACCCTTAATTTTTTTTCCCTGAATTTGTCTTTATACCAATAATTAATTCCAGAAACCTCAGGAGACAGCTAGATATCTAGATAAACAGTCTTAAGTTACGACCCAAGACTCACGAGAAGTTAACAAATGCCTAATTTTTGCTTGGTGAAATCAGGACAAACACGAAAATAGTCAATAAAAATAAAACAAGTAAACAATCAGATTGAGAAACCACTTAGAATCCAAACCTGTTGTGTGAGCGTGTTTAGTAGCTGCACTGCTTTAGGTAGATCCTCCTCAATCACCTCCTGGGAAAGGAGATCAAAAGTAAATAGTAAATATGACAGCTAAATATAAATACTGAAAAAGAATATCGCACAAAATGTCAGTCGACAGAAAATGTTACATATTGAATGTTTAATCACTGCTGACTTTTCTTTTCAAGACTTAAGGTGCGGATGAGACCTTGGTGTTAATGTGAGATAAACCTTGTGTTACAGTATTAGTCAGGAACAGGGAGTGACAGAGGAATAGAGAAACGCAGGGAAATGGAAAGCAAATAAAAATGCATCAATATATAATGTTAAAAAAAATCTACAGAAACTAGAATTCCTGTTCAGCCATTTCCATATTCAGTTCATCTGTTAATATAAAACATAAATTAAAGTACAAGCAATGGGCGAATTGTCTCAAACAACTCTTTCAAGAGAATCAGGTGAATCATTTATCGAGTATGAATTGGTTCATTTCCACTGCTGAATTTTCTTTTCGAAAGGCAGAATTTGTTGATTAATTGTCTATAAGATCACCTCTGACTGTATGATGACAAGTTCTATATTCACAGCTTCATTCTTAAATATAAACCTTTCTATACTCTAAGCCAATAATAAGACAAGATAAAATATGATAAAATATGATAAGATAAACCTTTATTCGTCCCACAATGGGGAAATTTGCTCTTACAGCAGCAAAGAAATATATATATATATGTATAAGACATAATATAATATACAGTATATACACAACACAATGTATAAATACAAAGAAGAAGAGGCCAAGAGTAAGTAGTTACACAAACCAGATTAAAATGTGTTTTTGTCATTCAGCAAAGGAAATGGTTTAATGATTAATGTGGTGATGTTTTCTCTAAATAAACGTTTATGAACATTTATGGTCGAAGTGTCGTGTTAACCCTTTGTAATAATCAGTACGTTTTTTCCATGAGAATGTCTACAGGACAGTTGTGGAAACATAAGGTGCATTTGTTATTGTACAATAATCTATTTTGGACTCCTCCTCTTTCGCACAGTGATTTTGGGCAAATGTGTCCACTGATGCATGCTACTGTTTATTCACCCAAAAGTCTGGGGACCTCTGAAAAACACTCGGATACATAGGACTACATGGAAACACTCGTTTCGCTCTTATTTAATCGTGACCTCTCGGATCCTTCACATTACTGCTTTCTTTTACTTTTCATTAGATCATAACGGTTTTATAAATTCACCTAGATGCACAGTTTCAGCTCGATTATCAGTTGAACTCTGCACATTTCGTTGCTAATCAGTAAGTTTGCTAATCAGTTTGCTAGCTTGCTAAACTAGCTATAGCCTATTCATTGACGGATTTGGACAGGATTCTATTATGCTAAAGAGTAACTCTAATGATCTATTTACTGTATAAAATACAGTTATGTATAACAGCACTTAACGACGCTTCTAGCCTGTAATTATTTATAACATTATAATTATTATTATTTACAGAGGAAGCACAACTCACGTTGTGTACGCCGAGCGCCGCCATCTTGAACTACGGCAAGAAAATTGGGACACACGTTTCTTTTAAAGTGATTTTACTACGCGCGATAACTGGCTACGTCTACAGGAACTAAATACGAGTTTTGTTTGAGTAGCGAAAATAGAAACGCATGTTGTTATACGTAACGTATTATTCATCATATCTGCAGCTTAATTACCTCTTTAATGTACAGTAATACTTTAATACAGTTTTTACTGTATTTCTATTCAGTCTTTTGTATTTCCAAACACGCAGTTTTGTGCGTGTTACTGCTGTTTTTTTTATATGTTAATACGTTTAAGCCTTAAACTTTAAGGACTTGTAGTAGCTGTAGTTCTGGCAGTAGCCACTAGGGGGGGTTAAACCCCACATTATCACAGAAGAGCCCTGAGGATTAGAGACAAGTGACAGATGGAGAATAAGGGATGAAAGAAAAGGATAAAGACTTAAGGTGCGGATGAGACCATGGTGTTAATGTGAGATAAACCCTGTGTTACAGTATTAGTCAGGAACAGGGAGTGACAGAGGCTAATAGAGAAACGCAGGGAAATGGAAAGCAAATAAAAATGCATCCAATATATAAAAAAAAAAATCTACAGAAACTAGAATTCCTGTTCAGCCATTTCCATATTCAGCTCATCTGAGAATTTCTATTTATATAAAACATAAAGTATAAGCAATGGGAGATTCACGAATGAGCCGTTTGTCTCAAACGACTCTTTCAAGTGAATCAGGTGAATCATTTATCGAGTATGAATTGTTTCATTTTCATAATCAGATACACATTTTCCACAGTCTTGTCTTTGGGTTTGGCTTAAGTGTGTCGACTCTTCAATGAATCACATGATTCTGAAGCACAGCCCTTTTATATAATTATTGGTGTAGAAAACTGGCCCCAGGTCAGCAGACCTATAATATAGGGGATGTGGTAGCTCAGTGGTTAAGGCGTTTAACTACTGATCGGAAGGTCATTGGTTCAAATCCCAGGTCCACCAGGTTGCCACTGCAGGGCCCCTGAGCAAGGCCCTTAATCCTCAATTGCTCAGGTGTATAAACTGAAAAATGTAAGTCACTCTGGATAAGAGTGTCTGCTAAATGCTGTAAATGTAATATTCCATCATTGGTCCAATACCATTTTGTCCACTGGGACAATGTTGGGCCACCAGGGACAGCAGATTTCATGCAAAATTTACCTTGCATTCATTCAAGTAGAAAACTGACATCAACCATTTTACTGCACCAGTGTCAGCACGAAAAGCAAACCTGTGGTACAACCTGTATAACAACAACCAATATAACCACCTAACATAGAGTTTGGACTGTCGTTAGTTTGCTACCTGAGGCTTGACGTGATTAATCTTAAGTCTTATAGTCATCAATTAGTATATTCTACATATAATTCACAGATTTCTGAATATAGCTTGATTGTAGAAATTTTCTTCTAAGCAACAAGAATTATTATGTGAATTCTTATATTAGTTGGAATATTAATTAATTCTATTTATAAATGATTTAGAACAGTTTAGGATTAGATGAGTGACCTTTGTAATTAATTTGTATCAGCAGAACTATATGATAAATTTACAGCATGAGACTTGTACGAGTCAATATATTTTTCAGTAGACTATTCGCTGAAGATCTTGTACAGAGTATACTTATCTATTAGTATATCTATCTATCTAACTATACCAAAGCTAGTGTTACCAGCTTTGGTATAGTTATTATTTTCATAATAAAGTAGATTGTAGTTAGTTAATGAAATTTATTTTTCCTGTCAGAGGGTCCTGTTTCGGTCAGTAGCTGGGTGGCCTTGAAAACCTGCTGTCCTTCCTGTTAAAGATCTCACCATGATGGACATTACGGGAATCGCTAATAAATCATTGTCTGGACCTTAAAACACACACACACACACACACACACACACACACACACACACACACACACACACACACACAAAACATATCTGCATTGTACATCTGACTACATTTTCATTAATAGATGCATATTTCTCTGTTAAGTGAGAAGAAATGATAGATATATATTTCTTCGTTAAGGCCAATTGTTGTCCTAGTCATTATAATATGTTAAGCAGTATTTCTATATATACAGACAAGTTACAAATTAAATCCATGAACCACTGGCTCTGTAATGCTTTAAGATTTTATTGGCATGTTTTGTGTCCAGTTTCCCCCATTAAGAGTGAAGCCTTACTGCAAATCAGTACAAAGTTTTTTCTGATTGCTTTCATTTATCCTACAGTATAATGAAACATTTCTATCCTGACTGGATTGTAGTCTCTTCCAGACCTTCATGACCCCACCCCATCCACAGGGAACAAGAACTCCCTGAATTGTTCGATGAGGTTAAAAATAATCTAAATCGTATAAGCAGAAAGAATTGTAGAATCTTACTTGACCATTAACAAGATTTTTATTCAGATTCTGCATGATTTAAATCTATTTATAAATAGATGAAATGTCTTATAACAGGTGATTTACTCAATAAAAATCAAGTTCTGTACGGTTAAAAAAAAATAAAAAAATACCCTGAAGCCTGTCCTTAGGAGAAAATGAATTGCAAAGAGAGAAAAATAAGGACCCTGGTGTTAAACTGTCGACCTCTTACCGAGCGTGGTGATTCCAGCAGCTTTGCCCTGTGTTTCTGCGTTCTGTTATAAAGAGGCGGAACATAAAGACACACTGAATGTCAAAGGAGCACTGACTGGCCTTTCACCGTTTCTCACAAGGACATTAACAAATATATTAACACATATGCAGGCAGGGAGAGAAAGACACCCCATGGCTGTTTCTGTAGCTTAGATCACAAGCAATGAAGCTTAAAAAGCAAACCTGCTGGAACATACTGACCTTTAATAACAGATCAAACATGAGCGCTGATTTCTGCTCACCAGGAATAATTCTTCTCAGTGGACCAGGTTTATATAAATATATGAGATGAGCTGACTTTTTTTGGGGAAACGTTTAAGAAAATGCCACCTCAAATGATGTAAAATGAACTTTAATTATTAAAAATTACAGAGTAGTACAAATACAGAATACAGTATGCTGTGTCAGACAGTTTCACACAAACTGGCTTTAAAATGCTGTATATTTTCACTGATATGTTTCAAGAATGTTTCATCTACTCTCACGTTTCATCTGTTCTGAGCTTGTGCTTGTTCTGTTTATATGTTTAAGCAGATGTTGAAGTTGAAATGCTTCACAGTGAATTCAATCAGATGAATTGGAGTTTTTCCTCAAAATCCACTTTCTAAATCATATAGAGTATTTATTATATTAACGGTAAGCTTCAAAAGGCTTTGTGGCATATAGTATAAAAGTAAAAAAAAAAACAATATCTAATTTAAGAAAAAAACCAAATGTACTCCACCTAGTGTAAATTACTTTGAGTATTCTTGTATATATAGAATATCTACTATATATAGTATACTTAAATATACTGAAATATAGCTTAAATCTGCTTAAATATAGTATGTCATGTAAAGTATGTCAAGTTTGCTTCTCTTCTAGTATACCTTAGTAGGGATAGATTTGCAGTAAACCTACAATCTCTCAGGATGTGTTAATGTTCTCTATTTAGCACAATAAACGTTAATAAAGGAGTTTTTGTCCACTAAGTTCTATCTTATTATACGCTATGTGTCCTTATACAAGCATTCATTAGTTGTAGTATATATGCAGTAAACCTGGATGAGATTATATGCTTAGGATTTGCCTAGGTGTTTAAAAACAGTTGATAAAGAATACAGCATAGACATCATCGTACCTATAAGAAGTATTTACTTTCGCTTTCAGTATTTGTTATAAACTAGTCATATGTTTTGCTAATGTTTTTCAGGTTTAGCCATATAATGTCAAGAAAACATTAACCAGAAAAGAAGCAATTATTCACTATGGGAGTATATAAGCTTATTTAGCATCTTTTGTTTCTCTAAAATACACTTTATACCTTATTATAGTGTGCATTATTATAAAAACACATTATTTCTCATAGGGATGTAGTGAATGTGTGATTAAATGTGTTGTATATTTAGAATAGATTCGGTATATTTAATAAAGATATTGTTATCTATCCATTAAGATTAGTAAACATTTGTCCTCTCCATAAATATATGTTATATATTAGTACATGTTTACATTATTAACAGTATAATATACGTCTATGCTAGTATACATGTTTATATACTTTTGCTAGGACTTGGTAAGGTATTTATCAAAAGAAACATATTAAAGCAGCTGTTGTACACAAATTGTACGGTTATAAGGACCAATAAATATATGTACAGAAGATTTAAATGATGATTGATGGTGTATTTATGGTAGAAATGTGGTCGGATTGCTAGATTTGTATTCAAATTATTAAGCTTTAGAACTCAGAAGACATTCAACCATGTTATTTAGTGATTCTACCTAACTCTGTGTTATGTCTATAGGTTTATTCAGAAACAACCGTGCCATTCTTGTGCGAGTAATTGGTGTCCATGAATATAAAACACCCATGACACAATGTGAAAGACTTTAGAGAGACAAAAAGCTAAAGGAGCTTCCTCATTTCCATCTCTTGAGTGTTGGGAAGAGGCTGTGACGGCTCTGTGTTTACTGTAAACTTGGGGAGAAAAGACGCTGAGTGGCACCTAAATGCCCTTTCATCCACTTATCAATCCCATCTTCCCTCTTCCGTTCTTCAGAAGACATCAATAGCTAGGGTCTTAATTAAATAAGGAGATTCTGACCTGTCAGTCATATCAGAGTCAGAATCAGGAACACTTTATTCCCTAAATGTACAGGATATACAGGAATGTAACATGACAAATCAATATATAACAAACATGTATATACATACATATATATATATATACTGTATACACACACTCACACACACACTCACACACTCTTTTTCTTACATACATAAAACATGCGGTATTTGGCATTTGAATTCAAAAGCTCACAAGTTCTCAGTGGTAATTTTTTTTCTGAAGTGGTGACGTTAAATGTCATATAAAACATTAGTGTCGGAGCAAAGGTTATGTTATTTGAAAGGAAACAGTTCAGAATAATGTACAAAATGTTGTTTGGAATCCTCAGAGGAGATCATGGTAATGTCATCATACTGATGGATTTTCACACCAGTAATGAAATGATTAATGTTTATTAGTTAAAAGCCAACATAGGCAACATTTTTTTTTACAATCGTGTGTTTGTCCCCATAAACAATCAGCATCTTCTCTTTTAAAAGCTCTTTCTCTCTCTCCAACGCTCAAGACATGGAAATGAGGAAACACCTCAATCTTTTTGTTTCTTCACATTGTTTAAGGAGCATTTCATATTCATGATCGCCAATTACTCGCACAGAAGAATGGCATGGCCACTTTAGAGGAGCTTAATGTACCAGGTTAAGAAAGGCAGGCTATTTATTCATTGCCTCAGGTCATGGAGATTGGACAACCGTTTGAGGAGAGGAACTTTAGCTGATCTGATAAACTGTAGCCCTAATGGTTGTGAATGAGAAACTTCCACTGAATTTCATCCACATAAATTACATCCTGAAATTATAGATATGGTACAACAATTTGTAACGAGCACATAAAAATGACATATTAATAAAAGACAAATATTCTTTTTTAAACATAGATACTATATAATATGTATAATGTGTCTTATCATTGACATCTAGCATGACATTATATGGATATATGGATATATTGACACTGACTGCCATCTTTCCTTCAGAGCATCTGTGGATACAAAAAGCGAACATTTGGCTTTTAAGGAGAAACTAGTCAGTAGACGAAAGTGCCATGTGTTTCATTTCCCCCATCGTCACTCATGAGCCCAATTCTACTGCCTCATTTCTCAAATTACCCCACCCTTACTGTAAATTAGCCCTGACCGATAATTAGCCAGAGTTTAAGTGGATGCATTTCAATAGGCACCCCATTGTGCAGCAGTAAAGTCTTTAACCTCTTTAACACGACTTTATCCTCACCTATAAGCCTAATGCTAACGGATTAGGAGATATATCAGGACATATTTAGCCAAACTTATTGATACACATAAATACAACATTAGAATTGTTATCACGTTTTCTTAGATTGGAACACGTTGAAATTTCTTTACATATAGCCCACAGTACTTACACACAAAAAGGATGTAATGATACAAATTCTACTCTCATTTATCTGTGCCACAGATTCTTGTTCTTGGCTGTCAGGAGAGGAACCTGACGTTGCCTTCTGCTGTTGTAGCCCATCCACCTCATGGTTTGATGTGTTCTGAGATGATTTTCTCCTCACCACGGTTGTGAAGGTTGATTATCTGTCAACTCAGACCAGTCTGGTCACTTTCTTTTATTCTCTTTTATCACAGATTGTTTTTTGTTTTTCACACCACTTTGTGTAAACTGTAGATACTGTTGTATAGATAGATAGATAGATAGATAGATAGATAGATAGATAGATAGATAGATAGATAGATAGATAGATAGATAGATAGATGTACGCAATTGAAAGTAGTCATTTGAAATTACACCGCAATCCATCTTACTAAGTAAAAAAATATTAAAGATGTACCCTTGATGATACCACTGTAGTGATGAGAAATTAGGAATTATACAGTTTGGTGCCTTTATATATGTGTACTTATTCCTATGAACAGTTTGTATCTGTTTGCACAGGGGGATGGGAGTCATATGAAGTGGGCAGCGTGTGTGTGTGTGTGTGTGTGTGTGTGTGTGTGTGTGTGTGTGTTCTCCTGCCTATACATTAAGATAAGATAGAACCTTAATCCTAAACAAAATTCTTTTGCCAGATACTGCTTCAGATTACACAAGAGAAATAAATATAAATGAAATAAAATATATGATATATATACAGCTTTTGTCTGATCTGATCTCCCTTTACTCAAACACAGTCTAATTAGAGTTTACTCTACTTTTTTGTTTCCTGCTTTAATCCAACAGACCCATTGTGATGTGCACGTGCCCGAATACGCCCTCTTTCCCCCAACAACCTCTCGTTCGCCTTACACACCCTGCCATCCTTTTACACTCACGCAAGGCAGAAGTGTGCTGCGCTACAAAAGCTTGAATGAGACACAATTAGACGGGGCGAAGGAAACCCGAGCACAATGGGTTCGACTTTTATACAGCACTTTAAAAACCAACGCAACACATGCCTGACTGAACACACACACTGCTTCTCTGGCTTCGTATTTGTGCCTGACTATTGTGATCTGTTTGATGGAGGGCACACTTTGTCAGCACAAGTGTTATTAGCCAGAATGTTGGCCTACGAAGTGAACGTAAAGAAGTTAAACGGTCATTCAGCTGCGTGGAAGTGTGGCTAAGTGGGTGATATTTCTGTCAATGATTGTATGTGACTTAAAAGCAAAGAGACATGTGGCGGAGAAATGAATGAATAAGAAAATCCGTCCAGGCAACAAAAGTAAGACAATCCACAAAATGGATTGAAATTAATCATCACTTGACAAATCCAGGATTAATAACAGAACAGAAGGAAATGAAATTTCTTTTTGTCAATCACCTAATGGGATAATTATATCAGCTTGCCATACAAACACACTCAAAGCTGAGTAAAAACCTCTTTTCATGGTGTGTGAAATTAATAAATTAACCATGATGGGATCCAGAAATGCTGAAATCAAATAAATGTAATTAATAATTAAGCATAATGTAATAATTCTTTGCAAGATATCTGTTAGAAGAGGTTTGGTGTGCATCCTGTGATGCTATTTTGTTGTGTGTCTTATTGCTGACTTGTGTTTTTGCCTGTTTACTAATGACTGTAGTTTGTTTTAGTTTTCATGTTTACAAGTGGTTTTGCTGTAGGAGTTTCTTGTTACCGAAAAGAGAACAGAATCAGGGATCCATCAGACCAGAAAGGAAGCTTTTGGAACTGAATATAGGTGAAAGCATATACAGTATAGGCTAGACTAATAAATAAATAAATAAATAAATAATGCAAATTATCTTTTGCTTTTCTCCTCATCGTGTTTGTAGAGAGTGCTTATTTTACTTAGCATAGCCTTCCTCTTAGCTTAATCCAGTCTGGCTATTCCTCTTTAGTTTTCTCAATTTCAGTTTCAATTTTAATTTCAACTTATTTATCTGCCGCTTTTAACAATCGACATTGTCTCAAAGTAGCTTTACATGAGTACAGTATAGAAACAGAATTTGAAAAGTTTAAAATTAAGTTACTTTTTATCTCTAACATCTATCCCTAATGATGCAAACCGGAGACGGTGGTGGCAGGGAAAACCCCCCGAGGTAATATGAGGAAGAAACCTTGAGAGGAACCAGACTCGGAAGGGAACCTCATCCTCATATGGGTGACACTGGAGAGGAAATAATGTAAATGTAAATAAAGTTGAGTGGAATTAAGCAGCCAAGAGATTCTGAGGAACTAATAGGTCAGGATAATTTCTGACTTCAATACAGACGTAACACAATCAGACTTAACGATTCCTTGCTGTCAAATCTTCAAATGTTCACATATGAAGGCCCGAGCACAAAGGGATTGACTGACAAAGACAGTGTGATAGTCTCCAAGTGGTTCTATACACAGGCTGTCCATGCAGATCTATCACAGCCCAGTGCACCACCAACCGACAAGATTCCAACCAGGGGTAGGGCGTCAGAATGGATCAGGCAGATCAGGTAAGAAGAACCGTTCGCAAAGGGAACTTTCTTTCTCATCAGCAAGGTGTTTCCACCAGAATGAAATCTTAAAGTGAAAATCTCAGTAGATTTCTGATGAGAAAATGAACTGAGCACATGACCTGAAACTGCAGTGCACTGATTGGCTGATAAAGTGGCCAGTGAGTGTACAGTATGTTGGCATCTGACTACATCTCGCACTATTAATTCACAAGGAACAAGTATTATAGAAAACATGACAAAAAAACAAACTAGCATTGTAAAATAGCGCTAATTTAGCTGGGGACAAGCCTATTCTTATGTCAGAAACAATAAAGTGATTCTTAGAAATAGCAGGAAAAATCTTTTTCACAAATTTTTTATTTCAGCTTTGTGTTTTTTTGCAGGCCACGTTTTATTATACACATTCTCACATGGTAGGTTTAGAGAAATCTAAATAAAGACAGTAATTGTCAAGTCAAGATATGTGGTGACAATATAAGGATCAAAAGTGAACACATCCTTAATGTGTGAGAACAGATAACATGATTATAATATGTGATAGTGTTTTCTTGGTTTAAGTCTTTAACTCATTTACTATTAAGCTAGATTTCTTTCTGTTATGATAGTTAGCTATTACAGGTTACCTATTATTATAGTTTGTACCTATTATTATAGTCTATTACAGTATGTTCTACTGTATGTCTTTGAAAAAACTTTGAAGAAACTCGAAGCTCCGTTTGCTATATGTTCTGAAATCTAAACTAAAAGCAATTATTGTGTACCCAATTTTACACATTTTTAAAGATTGTGATTTTTCTTGCACTGTCACATCTTAGTCAGTATTAACAGAAACTCCTAGCACAGTATTATTTTTTCTGTACTGGAGTGCACACTATTAACACCCCCTAATAATATCATTCTTCTTCTTGGAGTGACAAATGAGCTCAGTGTGATATTGATATTTTATCGTGTATAAAGCTGTATTTACTGCTCACTGGTGTGTTTTCCAAATATGGGAAGAATTCAATGAGTTCAGAACACACAGGCTATTTATCGAGGGCATGTATATATGTGTGCGTGTGTGTAAAATGGTGGACTATTGATTAGAGCAGAGGTCACAGATTGACCCTGCAAAAGGCCCACACGGGGATTCCTCCTCTTCCTCCTGTTCCCCGTCAGTGATTATCCACTGATCTTTTCTCTCATGAGCCACGATAAAACATGTCAACAAGTTTCAGTCTGCCTCGTGTTTATATAACGAGTCCTCTTCAACGATCGGCCAGATTAGATAAACGCTCAGTGCTTATGTGATATTGATCAAGCGATCTGGCTATCAGAAGAGATCTATAATAGAGTGCGTTTAACGGTTTGCACTCAAAATGGAAAACGAATTTCTCTTACGTTGCAGAAATGACAATGATGATGATGATGATGATGATGATGATGATGATGAAGGCATTTGTAAACCTGAGTGTAACCAGGTGAATAAAGTAAAAAAATTTGTTTTGATCAGTACTGAGATAAACAGATAGATGTCGACATTTTTTTAAATGCAGTGGGTCAATGAGATGTTCGCTGCTAAGTAGTGAATGCAGCATGTTTATGAATAACAGCTCAGCATCTTCAGAGCCGACTTAAAACGCTAGATAACGTTTAATGGACTTTTCTAAAACTTGAAATATTGATACTGGAAAGCAGAGGATTATGTCTAATGGGTTTATGATGAATTATTGCTAATGCCAAAGACACAAGCAAAGCAAAATTTCTATTCTGAGGTAAAGTCAGACTTTCCGTCTGTTTCTTGCTATCTCTTCATCCTGAATGACAGCTACTAGCAGGACCTTGATTGAGTCCCAGTGGGAGAAGTGACTGGAATCCACTCATGATTAGTGGGAGGGCTCGGTGTAGGTTTAAACCTTACACAAATCAATAGCTGATCATCACCACAGTCGGACTGCTATTGTATGACGGTGTAAAACAGAACAGCTCCTCAGATTGCTCATCTATTGTCAGCTTAATCCTTAAAACCCTCTGAACAGAATTTACATGCATTTGTGCAGTCAGTCTTCCCTGCTTCATAACTCAGGAAATGTCATGCAAATCAGATCATCAGAATCAATAGGATATAATGATGTTTTGGTGAAATCATACAATTCTGTGTAGAAATGTTTTTCTTAATTCAGTTCAGTTTTATTTCTATAGCAAATTTTGACAATGGACAGTGTCATAAAACATTTTACAGAAATAAAATAAAATCAGGAAATAAACTATAAATGTTAAATTTATCCATAATAGCCCAGAGCTGAGGGTGCTGAGGAAAAACTGGAAAAAACCTTGAGTGGAACCAGAGTCGGTGTACAGTACTACAGTATATGGTCTAAAGGTGTGATTATTGTACTTTATGTAACCAAGAAATTAGTTAAACATCTAGTTTTAAGATGAAGTTTAAGTTATCAACTAATGGAGACTTCTTACCATCTTATATTTAGAAAAGAAACTGTATATCAGCTTTTATTTTGAACATTATATTTAGTGACAACCAAATTATGAATACATTTAATGTGTATTGTTTTATAATCACACTATCCAGTGTATCCTAGAAGACAAATGTTAAAAAGTTTCTTCATATCGGTGAATCTACATCTGGGTTTCTTTCAAGCTGCTTTGTGACAGTCTATTGTTTGTGTCCATGACTTAAAAAAAGTTTTTATGCCTCAGGGACTAGATGGTGGAGGCATTATGTTTTCATGTTGTGTTTCTATGTGAGATTATAGTTTGAGTGGGATTTATATGGCATTATCACTGCAACCAGTAGATGAACTGACTAGATTTTTGAATTGATTCAAACGGGGTCACAGTACAGTCAGATGTCTGAAATAGCTTTTAATAGCTTCCTTTATCGTTGAAGTATATTTTAAGAGTATTCACAAACCGTAACAAGAAACTCTACCTGTTGGTGGCTGAACTGTCCTTGTCTATGGTGTCCTTGCCTTGTCTGTTGTCTATTCATTTCAGTTTAACTTTCTTTTGAATTACAAATACACTAACAGAGTTTTGGGTATCAGTTGATACGGTTCTGATAATGGTTTCTTCTTGGGCCAGTGTGGGTCCAATGTCCCCCATTTGCAAATGACATGCAGGTAATGTTTACATCCCTAGCATCTTTATCTGAACTCCAGAACTGTATACTGGTTAGTGCTGCTATGTCAAAACTACTGTATTGTATTGTATTGTATTATATTGTATTTCCCGTCTTACACTGTCTTTTGTCTTGCACAGTTTGCATGCATGGACTTTAGATAGAACTGTTTTTGTGTAATTAGTTCTTAGTCCTGTGTTATTTTATGTTCAATTCATTCATTCATTCATTCATTCATTTTCTACCGCTTATCCGAACTACGTCGGGTCACGGGGAGCCTGTGCCTATTTCAGGCGTCATTGGGCATCAAGGCAGGATACACCCTGGACAGAGTGCCAACCCATCACAGAGCACACACACTCTCATTCACTCACGCAATCACACACTACGGACAATGTTCCAGAGATGCCAATAAACCTTCCATGCATGTCTTTGGACCAGGGGAGGTAACCGGAGTATGTTCAATTCAATTTAATTCAATTTTATTTGTATAGTGCTTTTGGACATTGTCTCAAAGCAGCTTTACAGAACATAAGAAAAATAATACAAAAAGTTTAATATTATACGAAGATTAATATAATACAAGACATATTTAAATGTGTTTGTATTTATTCCCAATAATCAAGCCTGAGGTGACTCTTGACTTAACGTGGACTGGCTATGCTAAATGGACCATAAGTCTTAATGAATGTGTGAATGTGTGTATTGCGCGATGAACAAAGTATATTCTCCAATCCACAGTGTTCCTGGGATACACTCTGGACCCACTCCAATCCTCTCTTTATCATAACAGTGCCATAAGATGGAGATGTTTAGTAAAGTAGACATAGTAAAGAACACACCAAAAGGTGCCTTTGCTTATTGAAGGAACGAGTGGTGTATATTTTATATGAATATATTTTTAATAGATCTCATCTCTTGTTCAGATTCATGTATATATGATATATGTATAGAATAAGCCATCCACCTAAACTAACACGTTCCCTAATCCCACCATTATGAATCTTTTATCTTTTCAAAGTATTTTGATGATGGAATGATGGAAAGTGATGTTATAAGCTGCAAAGTAACGTAAGGCTTGTGTCATCTTTGACATCTCTGTGATCTCGTGATGTTATTTCTCATCACTCACAACTCTCTTGCTCTTACTGATCTAGGCTAATGCAAACTTCTCGTCAAGTCTAAGTTATTCAAAGCTTATAAACTGCTACGATGCCTTAATGAACATAACCTTCCATTAGTAAGGTAGTCCTTACAGAGGTCATCTGTCACAGTGACCAGTGATCCTGGGAACTTTCCTTATCCTCCACCACCACAGAGACCCACACTAACTAGCACTACACTGATGCTTCATTTGGCTTCACATCCACCTGGAGAGAAGCTTCAACATCGAAAACAGGTACAATTACCAGTGAGTCCTCCTTCATTAGGCCTGTTTTTGAGGGTGGGGATTTGTGAACAGGCGTTTTAATGGACAACCCATCACTTAATGGGTCACTGGGGTATATCATGTGTGAGAGGACGGACATAGCAGTCAGTTCACATGCAGTAGACAACGAGAGATTGGTAATGACCCTTGTCATACGGAGGACATGAGCTCACCTAGGGAACTCATTATTGCACTTTATGGCTTGTGAATTATAGAGTGATACACTAATTATGACAGAAAAGTCAAGCACAATCACATGGTCAACTGTGGCCAGTGGTTTGTATGAACCACAAAGTGGACCGAGGCTAATCATGTCTGCAAAAACTCTGAATTTGATGACATACTCTGCTTGAATACACAACATATCAAGGTGCTTTTATTAACACTTACTGTAGGCAGTGTGTATCAAAGAGGGGAAGGGTCATCATTACTGTTACTGTCTAAATACTAAAGACTGATTACTTAAAACTTTCATAACTTTCATTTATCCATAAATAAACTGTGAAGTCTTTTCATATTTTCTTCAAAGCTGTGACTTTATACATTTACAGCATTTAGCGGACACTCTTATCTAGAGTGACTTACATTTTTTTATTTCAGTTTATACACCTGAGCAATTGAGGGTTAAGGGCCTTGCTCAGGGGCCCTGCAGTGGCAACTTGGTGGATCTGGGATTCGAACCAATGACCTTCCGACCACTAGTCGAACACCTTACAGCATACATCCTTCTATTGTCAAAGAAATTTCTTCTGCCATAGAAACTAAGAGTTTTGGTGGCAAAATTAGACTTTATTGAAAATCAGCAAAGCCAAGCTGGTCCATGGCGCAACAGCTAAACTCAGTCTCAGCAAAGCACTACATACATCAAGATGTTTCAAGATCATCATTTTCTTTTCAAAACCATCTATTCTCAATTTCCCTCCTTGTCACTCTTAACCTCAACCAGTCTTGGCATAACTGAAACATATCATGCACTGATTATTTTAGATTATTAAGATTAACTTGTACTTTTTGTTCTCTAGAACAATCTATAATAGCTATGCTATGCTAACTCATGCAACGGGTGAAGTGATGTTCTAGAAATTGTGTCAGAATTAGGTAAGTACAAAGTTAATTTAGCTAGCTAAAGGTTATATCTCCACCTCTTGAGGACATTGTAGCTGTGTAGTTAAAAACATGCCAAGTAGGTGGATTAGCTACAGTACTCTATATTGCACAAAACTGTGAATGTGTGTTTGCATGATGCTCTGTGATGGACTCAAGGAGCCAACAAGGACAGATTCCTGCCTCACAAAATACTCCTACTTCATCACTGTCTTATCGATCACTGAAAACTCTACTACAAATAAATACATATCTTGTGGTGTGCATAAATTTATTACATTTTCCACTTCTCTTCTCACTCTTGTAATGAGAGGAATTATTATGGAAGGAAAGCAGCCAGTCATCCATAAATCCAAGCTGTGTGAAACATACCGAATGAAGCCATCACTCTCTGCCATGTTTTCACTCAATAACAAACAGTGGCTGTAATTATCTGTGATTATTTTCTGTCGTTAATTGGAGCTGCATCATCTCCTAAGCGTGACACAATGTGTGTGTGTGTGTGTGTGTGTGTGTGTGTGTAGTTGTGGGTTTGATGTTTCTGATTCATTTACTGACCATTAACTGGTGGCCAGGTCACAGAGCTAGACAATTGTTGGCTTTAATCAGATTATTATATGAAAGAATACTGTAGATCGATGTACAACTGTGTAAAAACTGATGATTTAGTTATGATCTAGTTTAGTTATGATCTATGATCTGATCTATCATTTAGTTATGATACATACATGTATGCATAATGAAATAATGAATAAACTCTGATCTGTTATCTGTAACATACTACATAGCCTAAGCAGTTAGCAAGCAGGCTGTTGCACTAGCTTCACTATTATAGGCTATTCACTAGTAATTAAAAATGCTAAAATATACATATGCCATATATGAAGTTTTCCTTCTAAGCTGTGCTTTGTTTTGCTAATCAAACTACAAGCTAAATCCACAAATCCAGCTTACCATCCTCATACATTTAACAACTGTATGATGTTCGGGTCTGTGAGACTCATATTCATAAACATCAGTTTTTCATATTTTTGAAAAACTTTTCTTCCTTGTAAATTTGTTGATTTTTTCCCACTCATAACTTGATTAAATTTGATTTTCTTTTTTTTTATTACATTTTATTAAAAATAACAAAAAATGAGTACCACTTTAATTAAAAAATGCGATGTAATAAAGTTAAAGGGCAAATATTAACCATATATGCTGTTTATATTGCTTGTAATTGGGATGAAGTAAACATCTGTAGAGTATTTTAACATAAAATTTTTGATTGTGTTGAATTAAAAACCCAAAAATGCAGCGGGTCGACCAGACCCACGAACACTGGCTGAGTAACAAAAATACGAACAACATACAAGGGTTAATCTTGGAAATAAATTAAAAAGATTTATCCATAACTTTACTTACAGTTAAAGTTACAGGCTCAGTTCTGAAAGTTAGCATTGCTTATCACAGTCAGAGGAAAGATTTGTTTTTGGTCATAAACTTTTCAAGTTCTTCCTCTTTTCTTTTACACTTACTGAAGTAAATTTTTCTGTATCGACTGACATGCTGTAAATGAAACTCCCTCTTTGGCCTCGTGCTGTTTTCTTAGTGGATCATCCATCATTTCCACATGCGCACTGCCTCGGCTGCAAAGAGAATTAAAGTTCTCTATCGAGGCCTAGAACCCTGCTACTACCTATCTATCTAACACACACTCCCTCTCTGCTTCCTTTAATTAGCCTCTTCATGTGCTGAATGCTTGATTTGAGGACTTGATTAAGCCTGGCTTCTCTGTTCCAGTCCCTAGCTGCCTGATGAATTGGTCTCAAGCTTATTAACTGACTAATTCTGATCAATAGAGCGATGATGCTGAACAATGGCAGGACAAAAGAAAGGAGGAAAAAAATACGTTGCCTTCTCCACACCACACACAGAGTAATCACAGCAATACAATCATTAACTAAACTCTAAACTCCAAGCAGTGATGGAGTCATTATTCAGCATGAAAAAGTATAAAAGTATTGCCTTTGTGAAGTTTGCTCACAAAGTCACCAGAAATTTAACTCACCAGAAATTAATTGTAAACTTGATGTTGATTGTATTGTGATTTTTTATGCTAGATAGATAGATAGATAGATAGATAGATAGATAGATAGATAGATAGATAGATAGATAGATAGATACTTTATTGATTGTGGAGGAAATTCAAGAGTGTTGTATTAGATTGCTTCTGTTATTCTAATGTTTGTAAATAAAAATATTTATAAAATGAAAAAAATTCAGCATTAAAGATCATTTAGATGAACTTTTAGATGTTGATCTAATACTCTAATCTACATTAGTTCTAAATAACCTCTTTCCACCTGAAAATAAAGTATGGAATTATAATGTGTCTAGCCTGTACACCTAACTTACACACACTTCACGTCTCTCTCTGTGTATATTTGTGCATTTTCTTGTGGGTGGCCTGTTGTATGACCTCCGTGATCGGGACACTTTGATCCCCAGAGAACACCATGAAAGGAAAATCTACCAAATGTCCCTCATCTCCTTCCGTACACCAGCTCATTCCCCCTATGACACTTTAAGCGAGATTCTGACCACCCAGAAACCACAACACTCCACTTTGGCCCAGAAAACATGTGCTGTAGAAGATTAAATATGTCTTTCTTCCATTATTGATTCTAAATGCAACTGTGATATCAATTTTGAGTGGATATTTTGTGTCAGGAAGTGCAAAAACACGGATGTTGGAGAATTGTTGAATCACACGAGGGACCTGAGATGGGATTCACTTTTTATGCATTTTTTCTTTGTCTGTGAGTAATGAAGAGTGTGTGTGTGTAATGCACACCACAGGCACCTTTAGGGCTGCCTGTATTGACCTCTGTCTCTCCTACACAGAGTGTGTGTGTGTGTGTGTGTGTGTGTGTGTGTGTGTGTGTGTGTGTGTGTGTGTGTGTGTGTGTGTGTGTGTGTGTGTGTGTGTGTGTGTGTGTGTGTGTGTGTGTGTTGATGGGAAGCCATTTTTAAGATGATGTTCTGACCCATTAGCTTGACTACTGTGGATGAAAACACATTCTCTATTTCAGTAGCATTGATCCTGATGCACTGCGTTACAGCTGAACACAATGCTGGAAAGCAATTAGAATCAATCTACATATATGCATATATTCTATGTATTTAATTTGTAATTTTATTGTTAATTGTGTTTTTTTTACATCCTAAATATCTACATCCTAAAACTAATTATACTCTATAATCTGGCTAAATGGGTTGTATAATATAATATTAAAACTCCGTTAGTGTGAATGAGATATATTGCTAAATATACAGCGAGATGAATAGATTTTTTTTTCTCATGCAAAATAAACCTCAAATAGCAGTCAGATGAGGATGCGGTATTCAGTTATAATTAGGACCTCTCAGGTGTAAAGTCTTCCATCTTGAACATCAAACAGCTCAATATCGCTTTGCTTTTAAGTGGCACTTTTTTAACCCGTGGCTCCTCTGAAACCAGCGAGTGTGTAAGATGGGAAATCTGAGCGGAAACTTTAGCCGTTTAGCATATGGCCTTTTCGACACGCGAGGGTAAACACAGGCACAGGCTCTGTGCAGTAAAACAGGCTCCTGGGGGCTCAGACACACACACACACAGAGTAATGGTGGTCTCCTGATGTCCAGTCAGACCTCTGACAGCACAATGACAACTTGAGGTCACACCAATATCCCTCTGTCCCTCTTTCTCTGTCACGTTCCTTCATCCTCTTTACACCTTCTGACCTTTGTATTTAATGTCTACAATAACACCCCTTTAAAATTGACATGTATACTAATATCAATTTTCAAAGTCGTATATGTTTTAATCAACCAAGAGGTTCCTACCAGGTCACTTCAATAAGAACTTAGAATGTGGTCTCACTGTATGACATACTGTTATCTATAAAAAAAAAAAAAGGGGGGGGGGGTATTCAAAGGTGTATTTCAAAATTGTTGATAACTAAATTGGTAAATGTAAAATTTAAAGGCACACGTTTGAAGTGAAATTACATACAGTAAGCCCAGATGTGTTAACACGAGTTCATTGCAATAAAGCTACATTTTGATAAATAAAAAAAAATTAATTTCCCCTATATATCAAGACTTTTGGGAAACACTATAGCTGTTACATGAAATAAGCAACCAACTAAACCATTAAAATAAAATAAGAAACAACATTTTTTTTGGTGCATATGTTTGGATTTTTATTATGTAAGTCATACTATAAATTTGGAAAGGTTTGTTATAGAAATTTGATAAAATTGTGTTAATATTTGTTTACTTGGGAACAGCAGTGACATGATAATGATTGTAATGATAAGCAATGATAGGATTTTCTTTGTGCTTTTTTCATTCCCTGTAAAGTTTCTAATTTATGGATTTAAATTTATTTTGGGCTAAATGCTTTTAACATCTGGCCATGGAATAAGAAATGTAGCTACCTATTAGTGTCCAGTATACAGTATATTATTAGCTATAATTCATGATTATATAAGTGTAGCTACATGAGCTAAATTTAAAAACTTGAAAATCAGCTAAACTTTTGGACTGGATTTACTAACTAGCTGCTTTCCAGTTTTCCAAATATAGCATGTGATTTTCAATTACTTTCCTCACAGAAAATTAAAAAAAGCAGTTTCAGAGAAAATAATTCAGCTATCCACCAACAAACCACTTAACTAAATGCTTTAAATTTAAAACTGCAGAGAAGCATAGAGCATTCTTCTGTTAGCACAGAACATCAGTCATCCATTAGGATGTCCAAATGCTTTAACCCCACTAATTAGCGACATGTTTAAAAAAAAAAAAAAAAAAAAAGAGAGAGACAGCGAGAGAGAGAGAGAGAGAGCAGACAAAATGAAACTCAGAATCGCTGACACTGGGGTGTTAAGGAGTTAGATGCTGGAGGCTTAGCTAAGTTTGAGAGGCCATAAAGGCCTGTTAGGGTACATTAGACTCAGTGAGGATCATAAGGCTTCATAAATGTTTCAGCAGGAGGCTGGGTGTCCTGCAGCGTGACGCTGCTAAAGAGCAATGTGGTTTTACGAGGAGGAACTGCTTTCAGACAGGATTAACCCAAGTACTCCGCTCAATTTCTTTAATGAATGTTATTTTGTAAAATGTAAAAATAATCTTTAAAAGAACTGAAAAATCTTTTCTATTACAGAGCATCATTTTGTAAACATAAGAGGACTCCAAGAGTATGATTATAAGTGTTGACTCTATAGGAATATATAGAAATCACAACTCTTACCTCGATTCAAACACATATAACCCTTTACTAATATGTCACAGAAAACATAGCTTTTGAAAAGAGACAGAGTTTTTTTGACTGGACAAAAATTCTTGCATTTAAACTGTAGTCATGCATTATTTCTCTGCTTGACCTTTGGGAGGATTGAGGTCACTGTCGATGAACAAGGAAACAAAAGAGAGGGATGGACAGAGAAACTGAGAATGAGTGTGAAGGAAGATACACACTGTTCAAGTCAGACTTAAAAGGGAGGAATAATGAGAGAATAATCACGGGGTCAGACACCAAAGTGTGCTAAATTACACTAACCAGGCATCAGGACTATCAGCTGTAATCATCACTGAGTGGAAGTGAGTGGAAAATCTAAAGAGATGGGATGTAGTCTGGGGCAGGATGGAAAGATAAACAGGTGAACACATAGAGTTGAAAGCTTGATTTGGATTGTATAAAAACATGCACCTACAGTATACAACCTTCTAGTTGTCCATCACAGGCCTACAGTATATGTGTTATTGTGTATTTATTCAATTGAATTTTCCTCAGTTTTATTTGTATAGCACTCTCAAAGCAGCTTTACAGAGCATAAGAAATATTGTACAAAAAGTTTCATATTATATGAAGATTAATATTATATGAAAGTTAAAGATTAATATTAGACCGATATTTAAATGTGTTTGTGTTTATCCCCATTGTGAAGCCTGAGGTGATTGTGGTGAGGAAAAACATCTTTAGATAGAAGTGGAAGAAACCTTGAGAGGAACCAGACTCAAAAGTGAACCTCATCCTCATTTGGATGACACTGGTGGGTGTGATTATAAACTGTTATAAACACCAGAGAGTGTTATTATCAATAATATTCTTTCTACAGTCATATTCACTCCAGAAATTGTGTATTGATTAGGAGGTTGTTGTCCTCAAAGACCACATGTAGTTGTCATCTTCTCCTTGAATGTCTGAAATCCTATTGAAGCAGAATCCAACTGGAGCTGGTACAATCTCTAGATGCCACAGGATCCTCATATGGTTGGCCTCTTCTCACTGAAGGTCTGAAATCTTTATGAAGAAGAATACAACTAGAACTGGTACAATCTCTAGATTCCTCAGGCTGGGTAAAGAGAAATAACTGGAGAGGAATTAGCATTTATGATATGCTTCTATTCTGTTATATTCTAACATGCAGTGGGTCTTGAACAGAAAGGAACCACTCTTAAAGAAGTATATGCATATATTTATTAAATTTAGATGCATACTTTGAAAAAATGATTAATGACTAATTTTTCCCTTGTTTCTACCAAATGTCCCCATGATGGAAGAATGCATTATAATGTAGACCTACAGAGACACTTATGCTGGTCTTTATTTAAAAAAAAAAAAGGTGATGAAGATAATATTGAATTTGTGGTATTAAATGCATATGAAGGATAAGGTTAGAAAAAGGCTTGATTTAGGTGTGAGTTAAAGAGTTGAGCTGGGGTTTATTAGACTAACCCTTACTCACTCAGAGTTTTTGTGTTTCACACCATTCTGTGTAAACTGTAGAGACTGTTGTGTTTGAAAATCACAAGCGATCAGCAGTTTCTGATACTCACAAACATAACTACAAACTACAAACATAACAGAGCTCAAACTTTTCCTTAATTCTGATGTTTGATGTGAATATTAACTGATGTTCTTGACTGATATCTGCATTATTTACTATTAATTACTACATTGCACTGATAAATGATTGTCAAATGTACCCAGTGTTTCTAATCACTTGGACAGTAAATGTATTTTCTTTCTTTCTTTCTTTCTTTCTTTCTTTCTTTCTTTCTTTCTTTCTTTCTTTCTTTCTTTCTATAAATTTAGTTTCTCATTGTTCAATAACTTTTTGTATATTTCTACACCAGTTTATAGAAATATTTTAATTTAAGTCACACAAAAGCATTCAGTATTATTCAAAGCACCAGTGAAGCTAGAAACTGAAAGGTTGAGTGCTCATTAGCTACAGCACGCACATGAGTAATGAGTGCGACTGGGAGATCTGTGTGTGTGTGTGTGTGTGGGTGGGTGTGTGTGTTTGTCTGCCTTATGCCATACTGTTTCCATCTGAATCCAATCCTGTGAGTACATACTTTTTTTTTTGCTTGTACAGGAGTCACTTGGGAAAACTATGAGACAATGAAGGAATTAAAAAAAGCAAAACCCCAGAACCCACTCCTGTTTTCTAATTTCTAATTACTGATGTTCTGTCCCACTGCCTCAACTCATCTCTTTAAGAACTCTACAGTAATTTAATCACAAGACATTTTAAAATAAAAAAAACATTCTTTTTATAAACCCTAGAGCTGATGACTTTGCTATAACAACGAGTGCTGAAGTGTATTATTTCTCTCATACCTCAGAGATTTGTCTGATATCACCAACATTTCTTTTTTCTCTTGGAGGTTAATAAGATGAATAATGCATTTTGTGACATTATTATACAGAGAAACCACATAGTACTCTGTTTTCAGTCTTCTAAAGACTCTCCATTACCAAAACCTCTCCAGATGCTACAGTATGACTGTTACAAAGCACTGACATTCTACACAAATTAATTAATCAGATGATTAGCATAACGGGAATCACCATATAATTACAGTTCTTTACTGTCTCTAGAGCTGTGTGTGTGTGTATGTGTGTGGCACTGAAAGAACACTCTTCTCCACACTAAATCAATCGCTATAACCCCAGGAGCTCGAGCTCTGTGAAAAGGGGACCAGTCGTGCAATTCATATGGACATGGACCATGAGAAAAGAATGTGTGTGAGGATGAGTGTGTGTGTGTCCACACCACAAGTAGCATCACCGCAGGACCTCCAGCAGTGTGGTTCTGTCTCTAACTACTACTCTCTCTTTCTCTTTCATTCTTTCGCTTCTCTGTTCCTCTCAGCTCTCCTGCTGCTCGGTTTTACTGAAGAGAAATAACTGTGAAACAGAGACAAAAGCAAAACACGCACGCACACACTCACACGGCTGAGCCCATTGTGTTCAGCATGCGCGCCGAGAGTTCTTTCGCATGTAATGAATGACAAAGCTCGATTCAAACCTGTTAACACTGTTCTGTTTAAAAATGGAAACCCTGCTCACCCTGATTCCTGTAAACATTCTGCAACACTCAATTAATATCTAAAAGAGTTGCTTGAATCCAAAACGTTACTATTCAAACACTAATCCCTCCTTCTCGCTAATACTTAGCAATCTCCTACATTACATTATGTTATAAACGTGTATAATGATGTTAATAGTGCTGGTGGTGTATTGCTATTGTTGTGTTAGATAACTCTCGATGTTAGCTAGGTAATGATTAGCCTCTCAAAGTAACAAAAGCTGAAATGATACCATGCTTTTATTCAACACTATATTTTTTAGCATTATTGTAGTTATCTGGCCAGCTAGCTAACTAGCTATTTAGTCATCAATGTTTATCTAATCAAATACTGACAACTGATTAGTGTAAAGTAAGCAAGATAGTTAAATTTAATCCCAGTATAATGCACTTCTAGTGTATGAACGTTAGCATCTTGTAGCGCCGTATCTCTTCCATAAGCAAAGCTGCAAGGGTTGAGTGCATGAAGTGTCTGACATCAACCTCCAACTTTGTGTTTTTGATTAAATAATTGTATCATCTGGAAACTACAAGTGCACTTCTTCTTCTTCTTCTTCTTCTTCTTCTTCAAATTTTCAGTGTGAACAAATTACTCACTATTTATACTACAAAATGGCACAGAATAGTGTATAAGTATGTGATTTGGGACAGAATAACCCTACGTGTGTTCATCAGTGTCTATAAGATACACTTTTTAGGTTATTCCCATATGTAAAAATTACACAAATTGCAAATTTAGTACATTATTTATCTTAACCGTATCTAACCGTATCATATTATTTACATGAATTGACATCATATATCTTGTAAAATCCTGGAAATTATGAATTCTGGAATAGAATACGACAATGAGGAATGGTGATTCATCTTTCTAAAGAAATAAAAAAAACAAGTACATGAGCTAATAATTTTTAAAGATCAACATCACCAAGATTCAGATCACTAAAGCTAGTTGTAAAAAAACTAACTTTCCTCTCTTTAAAGTCACCAGTAGCTAAAGTTACATGAAATAAAATTATATTCTGCTTTATAGTATGCATGTTTTGGGATGTATTCAATCATTATCTATCACATTCCAGATCAGTCCTCAGTAATTCACATTAATTAAGCAAGGCCTTTTGCAGTGAGCCAAAATGAATCTATTTGCTGCCGTAAAAGAGCCTTGGAACTGGACAGTAGAACACAAAATAAAAAGATTGTGTGTGTGTGTGTGTGTGTGTGTGTGTGTGTGTGTGTGTGTGTGTGTGTGTGTGTGTATACTCCCAAGAGACTGACCCTCAGTAAAGGTTTACTGAAGCTTCAGACAAGCATCTGTCCATCTGCCCTGCTGCTACTGTCATCTGGACTCTCTGTGTCTCACTGTCCTTCTCTGTCTTTTTTAGCCAGTATGGAGCAGCTTTACTGTGTTTGATCTGCCTTTCACCCATTCAGACAGTTGTTTTTTTTTAAGGATTATCTCTACTGTCCCAGTGGAAATCAGCAGCAGCATCGCAGCACAAACTCAACATGTCAGCAAATTGCTCTGGAATCTAGTTGATTTATTTTAGATTGTTTTGTTTTGTTTTGTATTTTTTGTTTTTTAAGTGAAATAAAATCTAACCATTTTACCAGATTAGTCCAAGTCACTTCTTAAAGTCAGACACCATAATGACAATTACTTTTGTTGTTGTTGTTCATCTTAAAGCAAACATTCATTCAAAGCATATATTTTCTAACTCTTACTATTCAGAATTTTATAATAATTCATAATACACATATTATAGCACACAGTTTAAATCTAAGCAACATTTCTGATATCAGCCTTAATAGCTCTTTTGTATAAAAGATTTTCCACAAATCTTATATTTTCCTTTGAAGCAAATCCCAAAAGATTTAATGGCTTGTGGATCAACAGATTTTACACATGTGGAGTGTATGGTGTAGTTTGCAATGAAATTAAAATAGAATGCAAATAGAAGCATTTTTATGAGTATTTTATTATTAAATACACTGCATTTTATAGAAATTTATCAAAAGTGCAATAATTTTTGACTTTGTAGCCATCATGTATATAACCAATAGCTTAACAAAATGAAACACATTACAGGGAAAGCAGGTCATATCTTTACATTACATCACTCAAAAATGTCTCATTTTCTTTTAGTAGTAACAATGCTAACACAAACAAGACAAAAACATAATTGCTCTTCAAAACACATAATAAATGTGTTGTAGATGGATTTATACAGTGTGTTTCTTCTAGTCAGTTTGAATCTTATCAAATGTTAACAAGGAAAAACAATTTTCCAAAGTTTTTCATTCATTTTGTCCAAAGACCTGATTTGATTTTATTCCACAACTTTTTTAGCCCTAATTTTAGCCTGTGAGTATTTACAGCAATTCTCATTTCCATTCCCAACTGGACACACAACTGCTATCAAGACCCTGACTCTGTTTCAGACTCTGTTTTCTTCAGGATTGTGTGAGTTGTGGAGAATCTATAATAAATTTCTATGTTTCCTGTAAAAAAGAAAGCTCTGGCAAACTAAGTATTGATCAGGGACAAACAACCAGCATGTACTTCTTTTTCAATCTGTTAGGAGTGTGTGCGTCCCTTTAAAGCTGGCTTTATGGTTGCACTCAGCTAAGAGCCTGAGGCTGGTTTGAGACCAGTCCTGTGTTGTGTGCTCATGCTATTATAGAATCAATAAGGCTAATTGTAGTGACTGGGGGGCAGCTGAAATAGGAACTGACAGGTAACCACTTACAGAGAGGTGTGTGTGTGTGTGTGTGTGTGTGTGTGTGTGTGTGTGTGTGTGTGTGTGTGTGTGTGAAGACAGATCTTCTATACAGTAAGGCATGATAATGTAGCTCCAGTTTAGTCTTTCTTGTTACAATTACATTTTATTTTGATGCATGTCACGTTATTTCATTTGTAATCACATACAACTCTGCACAGACTTACACTTTTAGAATACATGGTTCCTCAAGGGTTGTTTTCTAAGGGTTTTAGTTTGCTAAAGAGGTTCTACATGAAATCATCTCTGAGCAGAAGTCTCTGTTGGGCTTGACATACAGTGCTTTGTATATGTATTCATCCCATACCCTCCCCAAGTCCCCAGGTTTAGGTCATAACACTATGAAATGTGAAAAGGTTCAAAGGGTTGAATACTTCTGAAAACTATTGGAGAAACTGAGCAAGAAATTTTGCCTGGAACAGCCACACAAATGCCACAATATTATCATATTTCTGACTTCCAAAAGCATTATATTCCTTGTTTACATTCCTACAGTTCGTATTTAGAAAGAATTATTACTTGCGGGTCAACACTGAGCGTGATAATCCATATCCACGCCTCAGAGGAGGAATCAGTAATATCACATTAGCAAAGAGATAAAAATGAATTATAGATCTCCAGTGGTGACGGGGCAGAGTTTAAAAGATCAAGAGGTTCAATCAATGCCTATAAACAAACATATAAAATTTACAGAGAGAGGAAGAGAGAGAGAGAGAGAGAGAGAGAGAGAGAGAGAGAGAGAGAGAGACAGACAGAAGGGATATTTTCTTAGGACAGGGATGAGAAATGAGTATCTGCCAATATCTGGCTAATATGATCTTCTTTTTATTTATAGGCTAGCAATAAACGGTTGTAACTTTATCTAGCTAGGTAGAGTAAAAAAATAATGAGGAAAACATAAAAAATAATGTTAAAAGATTGATACATGGCACATACACGTTTTTAGCTTCAGTACTAACAGTTTTTACTGCAATTTCATTAATAATATATGCCTAAGGTATGTTTTTGGAAGATACTTTACCCAAGAGCTTAACCTGGCTAGCTAGCTAGCTTTACCAAAGGTGGTTATTGCTAGCTAATGACAAAAGGAAAGTGATTAGAAATCCAAAATGGCCAAAATGCATAATAATATGTTCTAACCTTTATTACTATTATTAATAATTTTTACAGCTGTCATTCTGTAAGTTTAAACATTATGTGCTAGATTAGTTTACTATACTTTTTATAGCGTATTATGTTTGTAAGTTTGGCAAATACATGCTTGTAAATTTTTGTCAAAAAAAGTTTAACAACTATTTTTGGCTAACATTTTTCTGTTATTCTCTCAGCATTGCTTGAATGTCTCACTGGAGTTAAAAATCGCAAAACAACGTGAATTTTTTTAGCATATTGAATTGTTTTCATTGATAATATCGTGCTGTATTTTGTTTCGTTTTTGACCTAAAAGATCTCAAAAATGGGGGGGCACGGTGGCTTAGTGGTTAGCACGTTCGCCTCACACCTCCAGGGTCGGGGTTCGATTCCCGCCTCCACCTTGTGTGTGTGGAGTTTGCATGTTCTCCCTGTGCCTCGGGGGTTTCCTCCGGGTACTCCGGTTTCCTCCCCTGGTCCAAAGACATGCATGGTAGGTTGATTGGCATCTCTGGAAAATTGTCCCTAGTGTGTGATTGTGTGAGTGAATGAGTGTGTGTGTGCCCTGTGATGGGTTGGCACTCCGTCCAGGGTGAATCCTGCCTTGATGCCCGATGACGCCTGAGATAGGCACAGGCTCCCCGTGACCCGAGGTAGTTCGGATAAGCGGTAGAAGATGAATGAATGAATGAATGAATGAATGAAGATCTCAAAAATGATCATCATTGTGGTGTCTAGACTGTAACTAACACCTCTGTAACTACTCACAAAATTTAAAACGAAATATTTTTTGCTACTGAAATTCAAAACAAATAAACATTCCTGCTCAGACTTGGTCATTATTGCTCATCGCTATAAGTAGCAGGTACTCATACTCTTACATTAGCAACTTAAAACTGTAATCTGCAACTTGATAATGTGAGAAAATTCAACCTTTTGCCTTCCTCTGATCTTTTACACAGTTACACTGCATGCAATCTATAACAGCTCACAAAATCTGGACTGTCAAATAGCAAAAATAACTCAGTTCCAACTGTACATAATATTAAAGTGTGGGGTAAAATGTTTTAATGTTTTTTACACAGGAATTAACTGTGTGTGGCTGATGACTGTAAGGTCAAAGGGAGACATGAGCACATGCACTGATGAAGTAACGTAATTAGTCAGAGTGCTTCTCTCTCTCTCTCTCTCCCTCTCTCTCACTCTCTTTCCTATTATACACACACACTCACAAAATGGGCGGCAGATGTCACAAAGGTCGCTTTTGTTTTCTTGTGTCTTCACTATACACACCTCATTGCAGCAGTCTATTGTCATTAATTTGCTGTTGGGGGAGGTTCATGCCCCTCCTACCCCACCCCTCACCATCACTTAGTAAAACACACACACACACACACACACACACACATTCATTCAAGTCCCTCGCTGTCAAATTCAAATAACATTCAGAAGACACACAGTTGCTATACTGCACACTTGAAAACACACAAAACACACACATATGTGCATTATTGATTCTATATATTATTCAGCTGTACATTTAAAACAACAACAACTATGAAAGTATGTAAAATGATCCAGTTACCAACATTTATTAACCTGGAAAAAACTTTCCACAAGCAATGGGTTAAAACAATGGTTTAAAAAGATGCTGAAATTGTTGATTCGGATGACTGAAAACACCACATGGAACGTGTAAAGTAATTCCGTACTGAATTAATGAGATTACTCATAATTCATACTGCATGTTTTTTGTTTATAGTGATACAATGCCATGTTTAGCTTATAGCCATAGATTTACATTTACGTTTTACGGCATTTAGCAGACACCCTTATCCAGAGTGACTTACAACTGAGCAACTGAGGGTTAAGGGCCTTGCTCAGCGGCCCAGCAGTGGCAGCTTGGTGGACCTGGGGTTCGAACCCATGACCTACCGATCAGTAGCCCAACACCTTAACCACTGAGCTACCACATCCCACATAGATAATATGGATAGACTCATAAAAATGATGTCTGCAACATAAACGTGATTTGTGTTTAACAATGACATAAAAACTAATAATAATAATAATAATTATAATACTACTACTACTACTACTACTACTAATAATAATAATAATAATAATAATAATAATAATAATACTACTAATAATAATAATACTAATAATAATAATAATAATCATAATAATACAGCACAAACACAATTTGCTGCAAGTTGAAACAAACATCAAAACACCACTTCTATTTCAAAACATACACTGTAATAAATTAAAATACATGAACACAATATATCACAATAAAAACCACAAGCGGAAATTATCATGTTAAATATAAGCTACTTACAGGTGTATTAAATAGAATAAAAGACTGAAATTTTATTAATAGTACTCTAAAAGAACTGAACAAGCCTTGTCTCTGGAAGTTTCTCTCACTGAGGTACATGACTGTGTCTTTAACTCATGTATTTTCTCAGGTTTTCATGCTGTTAATAATTTTGTAATTATTGTGTGTATATAGTCAAATTATTCATTCATTCATTCATTCATTCATTCATTCATTCAGTCAATCATCTTCAGTAGCTATTCATCCTGGTTGAGGAAAGAGTCAAGGTTGATCTGTGGTCTATCCCAGGATTGGCAATGTTCCATGCTGCATCACAGTGCCACCTACTTTAGCCTAATTCACCAGATAATTCATTAACATAGCTAGGGGACTAACAAACTGTCATAGAGTCATGGTGCTTCTGGAAACAAGGCTGTTTTAAAAGGTGGATGGTCCTGTTAAGTCTGAATTATATATTCGTGATACATTTCTGATAAGTAGGTACTTCAGAGGAACAGCAATTAATCACAATATATACAAAAAACTGAACAGAGTAGCATATATAGTTTAGCTTCCTTATTGAACATCTCATTTATAACAGCCATCACAAATGACATATTTTCTTCCAGACCCCGCTCTGTTCAGCTCTATTTATGGAATGGAACATCTGGCCAGGTGGTTATTGTTGTTGTGCTCCAGAATGTTCCTGAAGATCCAAGCCCAATGAATCAACTTTGCGACATAGCCTAGCCTATCATGACCTGATGCCAAGCTGGGCTTGTGTACTATTTTAAACATGCCAGAAATGTCCAGGATCCTAGGGCTGAGCTAAGACCTGTGTCTTGATTTGGATCACAGCCATGCTGTGTAGTATGTCAGTGTGCAGTTCACGGTGGAGTCAAACACAGAGGTGTGTGAGTTAATTCCATGGTCTGTAACTGGAGGTGATTCCTGGAAAGGGCGAGAAACTTGTGGTGATGTCCCGCTGCACTCTGGCACATTCACTGTTTAAAGGCCCGGTCTGATCTGCCGTGTGTGTGCCAGGAGAAGAAGGAAGAGCCGGAGACTGCATAAGTGGGCGCTCTGTGGAAAATACATGATCGGGACTGATTAAATATAAATATTAAGAAAATATTGCATATGAACTATATTAAATATATTATTTAATTTACAGTACTATATATAAAAAACATAACACTAACCACTGTAATTGTAGTTAATCAACTATAGTCATGTAGTTATAGCTATAAAGTCAGTTAGTCAGAACATATTACTATTAAAAGCTCTAAAATAAACAGATAAATAAATGATCGTTTCTATAAAAAAAAAAATTTCTATTCGAGAAGTGAAAATCTTTTGAAAACCTTTCTCAGTAATACAAATGTCCATCAGAAATGTACACAGGATGTAAAACCGCACTGCGGATGTAAAACGTGTACATAATTTATGTGGAGCCAAAACTTCCCACCACAATGGCGTCACAGAACTTCAGCCTTATATTAATAAAGATGCTGATAAATACCTGAAACTTTTTATTTCTTAAAAAAGTAAAATGTATTGATACAGTTTGTTAAAACTCAATAAATCCGAGCAAAAAAAAAATTCAATAAAATGTAAAACTACAACTAAGAAATCATGCTGTATCAGCAATCTGTTAATGACTGCTGATATCAAATGTTTCAGTGCTATGTTATGTGGGCAAACTCTCAATTCAAACCAAGTATACAAAAGGATTAAATACTAACAGACCAGATAGCTATAGTTTCACTTCTGCATGTTAGTGTAAGAGAAGGTAAGAGCTATGGACTCACTCTTATGGATCTTCATGTGCTCTTTAAGCTCCTCTGCTTGCTCAAACGTGCTGTCACAGAGATCACATGCCACCGGTTTGTCTTTGGCGTGACTCCGGCGTACGTGGCTGTCATGTGCTGCGTGGGAGGCGAAGGCTTTCCCACAGTGTTTGCACTTAAATGGCCTTTCACCTGAGTGTTGCCTGATGTGTGTACGAAGGATGCTGGAGGCTGTGAATGCCTGCAACAACAACCATAATCTTTATCACAATGACATCACAAATTATTTACTGAATAAACTGGAAACTACAAGTTTCTCTTATTTGATTTGATTTTTATTATTTTTAGTAGCTATGTAGCTCCAAGGCACAAACACCTTCAAGACAAACAAACTTCGGACAACAAAATACTTTTTAATTTAAAAAATATCTTTTTGTAAATGGCTAACACCTGAAAGTGGGTGGAACAATCAGAAAAGTTCATGGGCAGTGAGGTATAACATACTTATCTCTTAAATAAATGACATCATAGGGCATAGGTTTATTTATTTATTTATTTATTTATTTATTTAGACTGCACGTGGTTACTTCTAATAATAATAGCTTTGTAAAATAAAGATTTCCTCATCACTATTTACACTCGTGTCAGGAGTCTGTAAGTCCCTCTTTTGTGTTGCTATAAGACAAAAGCCCCAGGAAAACTTTTGTTCCTGCGCGCGAGCCATAAATTAAAGGCGTATAATATAATCCCGGTAAACAATACGACTCGGCTGTGCATCTGGCATTAATTAGCATGTAAGTGTGCACAATGAGCACACACTCGCGTTAAACACACCATGAAATTGTGTGGAAATCCACAGGGTTTCCTTTTTTCCCCACTTTACCTTGTTGCAGTAGACGCATTTGTAAGGTCGCTCTCCGGAGTGCACGCGCATGTGCTTGTTGAGGCTGGAGGACTGAGAAAAACTTTTGCCGCACACAGAGCACTGCACAAAGAGACAAGACAAAAGGGAATGCATGAGCGTTAGGGCAAGAAATACTAACCCGTTCTGATATATAAGCATACATAAATTAGGGAACTGGACACATTCAAAATTCCTCCTTAGGGATGCGATGCTCCTGGAAAACCTGAAACCGCTCTGAATGCTTTCATAGGCGTCGCATTGTGGAAGTCGAAACACAATACAAATAATGCAAAACAACAGAAGAATAAGCGTGATAAAATATATTAATTCAGAGAAATGCAAAGAACCAGAACGGCGCAATTATATGCATATAAATCCCTATTTAGTATTTATTTATCTATCAGCATTTATTTGTGATGATGGGTCAAAAGATTTTTAGGAGGTACAATTTGAAGAATTTTGTCATGGTTATATCACGTGTAAGCTATTAATTGGTCATTTAATGTAATAATACGTGTCACTTCTGTTTTATTAAGTTCACAAGACTAAGTTACCCCTGGTTTCGTTCCTATCTATATGTATGTCGCTTCTCTCTTTCTACCCATCCTGAGGCATCTAGAAATTGTACCAGCTCCGATTGTCTTCCCCTCTATGAAGATTTTGGACCTCCACTGAGACGAGACAGACACTATGAGGACCCTGAGGCTGACTCAATTAGGATCCTGAGGCTGACTCTGTGAGGATCCTAAGCATGACTCTGTGAGGATCCTGAGGCTGACTCTGTGAGGATCCTGAGGCATCTAGAGATGTTCCAGCTCCAGTTAGACTCTGCCATACTAAAGAGGAGATGCCAACTCCATGTGGTCTTTGAGGACAACAATCTCCTCATCAATACAACATTTGTCAGATTTTATATTTATAATCACACCCTCCAGTGTCACCCAAATGAGGATGAGGTTCCCTTTAGAGTCTGGTTCTTCTCAAGGTTTCTTCCTTTACCATCTAAGGGTTTTTCCTCACCACAGTCACCTGAGTCACCTCAGACTTGCTCAGTGGGGATAAATACAAACACATTTAAATATATCTAATATTAATCTTGAATTTTGTATTAAGTAAAAATTTATATTATTCTTTATAACAACCTTTATGTTCTATGTTTATGTTCTGTAAAGCTGCTTTGAGACAATGTCAACTGTAAAAAGTGCTATACAAATAAATTTGAATTGAACTGAATTGAAATTTCCTGCAGAATTATGAAATTTCATACATTTTTTTCATAAAAATCGAGGTTTTTAGTAGTATACCATTTATTTTGTCTGCTTATTGAAACTAATCAACCTCAAAATGAAACACATATCACTGTTCCTTACAGAAAAGTTCTTTAATTTTTCATGCATATTTTGTATATTATATCCTATTTATATAAAATAAAAAACTTTTAGGTGGGAAGTTTCATTTATTTTTAGAAAAAAAAGAATTCTTTTGAAGGAAAATATATTACATGGTTTTCAGTATAGATTTTCTCTCCTATGTGTTTTTATTAGAATTTAATCTTAAAGTTTAATCTATAACACCACAGTTTTGTTTTTACACACACACACAAACACACACACACACACACACACACACACGGTGATATATTACAGTGATATTTATTGTTTTATATAATTACTCTAACTATAAACCTGTAATGAGGTAACCGTTTCGGTTGCTGTACCTTATGCGGTCGGTGTTTCTCGTGCACGTGCAGGATGTGGATACGCAGTCGGTCTCTCTTCTCGAACGATCTGTTACAGAGATGACAGGGGAACTTCCGGTCTCCCTGATCCACACAGCGCGTGTACTTTAGGTGCTTATCTCTGTAGTAACGGTAAGCGAAGACCTTTCCACATCGATCACATTTATAGCCCTCAGCCGAGTCTACACACAAACACACACACACACACACACACACGGGTCAGAAGTTCTAAAGGTTATCACATTGCACTGCTCCCTACCTTCCCTGGTTGCTTATTCTATTCATGAAATTTCTGTTTCTTTTTTTCTTTCTTTCTTTCTTTCTTTCTTTCTTTCTTTCTTTCTTTCTCTTTCTTGTTAGAAAATGCTATTATTATTATTATTATTATTATTATTATTATTATTATTATTATTATTATTATTATTATTATTAATTTTTGGTTTATTTATTTGTTCTCGTCCTCACCTCCGTCCTGCTCTTTATTTTCTTCCTCCTCTTCTCTGAGGCACATGGGGATGCCCATGTACAGGGTGTAGGTGTCTCCGTACCAGACCAGGAGCTCCTGCAGGGGGCGAATCTCTCTGCAGGTCTCGTAGTAAATGCGGCCTGCGCGCTGCACCGCCACCACGTTCTGCTCCTCGGGGAAGCGCGCGCATTGCACCAGCGACATCCAACTGCCGCGCGCACCGCTGCCGTCCACAAAGTGGCTCAACCGGCCCTTCTCAAAGATCTGCAACATTGCATTGCAGCATGATTTAACTGGAAATGGATTATGCAAACTTACACAAACGTGATCAAGAAGTAAAAGAAAAAGAATTGTGCTAACCTCCCACATAAGTGTGTTGTCGTTGTGTGTTTTGATCTCGCTTGTGTTCACCGCTTTTCCGCGGTACGGTCCGAAGCGCGTGCCTTTAGGTATAGAGTTGCGCGCGGCAAAAACCCCACAGTGGGGAAGACCGGCACACGAACACCGGAACACACACAGACCTGAGAACACACAGACACACATCTTTATTTTTTATATTCAAGGTTCGTCACTTTGCATGTTGAAATATAAAAATAATGAATTCTATTTAATTCAATTTAGATCACGCAGCACATTAAAGAATAAAGCACACACCTTCAGGCAGGTCGAGGCTTTCTGTGTCCACTGTGTTCGCAGGCAGAAGGTCTGAAGGTGAAACACAGAGATTAAACACTCATGTTAAAGACAACACTGATATTATTTCTATAAACAAAGGGATAAGTTAATAACAACTAGTAAAATTGTTTGTGAAAATGTATTTATAAGGTTGTTTACTTGGATGAACAGGTGACAGTAGTTCAAATATACTACCACTACTACTAATAATAATGATAATAATCATTATTACATAATAACAATAATAATAATAAAGACATCGTCAAGAAAAAATAAATCATCTAATTATGTTAAGGAATATATTATTATGATTATTATTATTATTATTATTATTATTATTATTATTATTATAGAGGTTATTTTAAAGTAGTTTTTTTACATACCTAAATAATGATATAATATTGGTTAGTAATTTGCAAAAACAGCAGTATTATTGTGTACAAAATATATGCTGATTAAGACGATATATTAGCATAGTAGCAATTATAAATAATTCTAACTGTGACCAATAATAAACAGCATCAATAATAATAGTATTAATAGGAAGAAGAAGAAGAAGAAGAAGAAGAAGAAGAAGAAGAAGAAGAAGAAGAAGAATACTTAAATTCTTAGTTTTATTCAGAGATTACGATAATAATAATAATAATAATAATAATAATAATAATAATAATAATAATAATAATAATACCTGGGGTGCTAGGTAACATCAGTCCTGAGATGGCATGTCCGACCCCTTGCTGGTGGTCTTTACTGTATCCATAGAGGACAGTGAATAAATCCTCCTGGGTAAAACTATAAGTGCGCTTCGATTCCTCTATCATCTGAGGGTGCATGAAGACGTCTTTGTTTGGAGAAAAAGAGGAAGAGGAGGATGAGGCAGGGCTGCTGATGCCGGACAGAGAGCCTGGGGTGTGCGGAGGTTTGTGTGTGTGATTCAGGTGGATTAGGTTGAAATACGGAAGGTTGAGTATTTGCTCATGTAGAATGGAAGACTGATGGCTCAGGAATGAATGTGTGTCTGAGCCAAGAGGGTGAAGAGTAGGATGGACAGGAGGGTGAAGAGCAGGATGGATAGGATGAAGAGGCTGGAAGGTGGTATTTCTCCTTAGCAGGTTCATGCATGGACCGGAGGTGGCCATCACCGCAGCCGACATTTGGCTCACTGAGCTGATGACAAGATAATGAGCAGATTCAAGTTCCTCCTGAAATCTGTTGGGAAGAGTTTGACATTTTATACATTTTAGTGATGAGTCGTGCACAAAACGTTTTACTAATACTCCTACTGTTAATAATAATAATAATAATAATAATAATAATAATAATAATAATAATAATAATAATAATAATAATAATAATAATTCAAATAATTATTTAGAATGATTCTAAGGAAAGTTTATTACAGACTATGACTAGACTATAGTTTTAATTCACTAACAAGTACATGTAAGTACTATAATTATTTTTCCACTGAACGAATGTAAAATCAATAGACAAAAAAATGGTAAATAAATTAAATAATACAATAAAACTTACATGTAGCCTAGTAACCACTAGAAACATATAACGATTATTGCTGAATTCTAGAACAGATAAAGGAGATAAAAAGAGAAAAACATAAATGATGATTTTTTTTTATAAATTCTGTGTTCTCTTATTACGTTTGTAATTCTTAATGGTTCTTCGTATTTTTTTTCCTTTTCAGAAAGAGCTCTAAGAAGAATTTAGGAAGCTAAGCGCCTTTAATAATAATAATAATAACAATAATAATAATAATAATAATAATAATAATAATAATAATAATAATAATAATAATAATAATAATAATCGTAATTATATAAGAACTCGTATTAACGAAAGCATAACTGAATTATATTTAGAGGTTATACATTATGGATTATTACCACATAAACCATTAGAATCTTCTTTACAATAAAAACGACAATAAAAAGCTTCTTGACTTGACTTGACTTTAAAAAAGCCCAAATAAAATGTTGAAAACAGTTAAAGAAACTGAAATAAAATAATATCAAATAAAATATGTTTCTTTTTCAACCGCTGAGATTGAGGGAATGAGGCAGAAGAGTGATTAACTGATTAATCTTAAACTTTCATTCGTGGCCTTGAACAGTGAAACTTTTCTGAGCCATCAGGAAGATTTTCTTTTTTTTAATTACCACTATATCAGAACGAGATAGTATTTTATTTGTAGTCTAGTTTAGTCTAGTCTATGTAATGATAAAATAGTAATAGTAGCACAGAGAAGATGCAAAAGTTTAAACAACAATCTTGAATAAACATTTAATAAACATTTTGCTTTAAAAATAAACATTTTGGACATGTGAAGAACGGTGTTTTCCCTGATGAATCATTTACAGTATGTATTAAGACTGTTCTTGGAAGACAGTGATGCGTTATGGCTCACACAAATGTTTAGAGACAAAGCATGACATTTTTGCTATGATAATTTGAAGAATTTTCTATTCCATCCTTATCTTTATGACTGCACTTTATTGTGAGTTTTTTCATGGTAGATTGATTCATTGACTAATAAAACGATGTCATCTAAACAAGTATTACTACTAATCAAATGCATTGAAATAAAATAATAATTTTAAAAAACGTGCAGAACGCGAAACAAATTAGGGTCATGAGGGTCACATTTAATGAAGCGCTGCACTCTTTTAGCAGCACTAAAGGAGGTGTCATGCTCCATAAACTTTCTGAACCTGACTCATTACTGCGGGTGAACACACACACACACACACACACACACACACACACACACACACACACACACTAGATAACATGTTATCATGCCCAGATTATTTTCTCCAGGATTTTGCATATATAACATAATTCAGTTATATTTCATTTATATTTATTTCTCTTGTGTAATCTGAATCAGTCGCTGTCAAAAGAATTTCCTCCTGATTTGTAAAGTTCTATCTTATCTTTTCTTATTTTTATCGCTTTAACTATTAGAACGGTTTGGGACATGATCAACATACTGTAAATAAAAATGCTTTTACAACTTCATTAAAGGGTGACATGAAATAAAACAAACTCGATCTTTGTCCTCTACATAGACACTATCATTGTCACGGCGTATCGCAGCGTATAACTGATTATCGGCGCGTGCCTGTGCGCCTTCGGTAAAAAAAAAAAAAAACAAGCCAGTAGTTCCAGTGTAATACAGGCTGAAGTTAAGAAATGTAAATCACTCACCGGAGAAGCAGCTTTTGGTGCAGATGGACAAAAATCAGGGCCACATTCCTCTCGGAAAGGAAAAAGCAAAAGACATGCAAAGTGTGTGTTTGTGTGCAAGAGAGAGAGAGAGAGAGAGAGAGAGAGAGAGAGAGAGAGAGAGAGAGAGAGAGAGAGAGAGAGCGAAGTGGATCAATTGAAGCTGGGATGCTGGACTGGAAACATGAGGAGGAAAGAGGGGATCTCTCTCTCTATCTCTCTCTCTCTCTCTCTCTCTCTCATCCTCCCCTCCCTCCAGGGGGATTTAACCCTCAGTCCTGATTCCCCCCTTCTTCCTTCTCTAAGACTCTTTCTTATGCAACAGTGACTTCTCTAATGTGTTAACTACAACTGCCTCATCACAATAACCACACATACCAACTCATTCTATTGTTGGATTTTTGTTAACATTTAATGTTTATACAAGAGAATAGTGCAGATATGTTACAGGATGTAAGAAAGAATGTAAAAAAATGTAAGAAAGAAGCTGAACTGAATATTATGTCACCTATTGTTCTGTTGTGGCGTTGAATGATAAAAATATCGCCTATTATAAACACGTCAGTAATTAGTTTGATTTTTAATCCGTGATAATACATAGACAGGCATTGAAGGGTTGTCAGAAAACTGTTAGTCAAAAACAGTTCTGCGTTAAAGCTTAATTGATATGAAGCCATGACGAATATGGAGCATATTCTAGAAAAAGGTCTGAAACATTTTTTATGTGGTCAAGTTTATATGCAGGATTTACACACTCTTGCATGGCAGTAACTTCAAACAGAGGTGATGGTCTGTACAGTGTCTTAAAGTAGAGACAAACAAACAGAAACATCAGGATCAGGATCAGTTATGTAGTATTTGTTTCCTGTATTTAATTCTGTGCCATGTCTCTTGACTTTATTCACACACTTTACACCTCATATGGGAAAAATGATACTGGAGGAACAGTTTATTATTATTATTATTATTATTATTATTATTATTGATATAATTATTGTTGATATTGTTATTATTGTTATTTTTATTGTTATTATTATTATTATGACTGATGTACAAACACTTTTCTATAATGTCATTGATTTTTTAAATGATAAATTCCATAAGAAAGATATAGAACAGTTTTTTTATTGTTTGCTGATATAGTAACTAAAGTCGTGTTTGACTGCATGCGTGAAATTAAATTTGAAATTATTTTTATCAAAATTTATTCCAATAGCGATGAATGGACAAAAGCTTCATTCGAAAAACAGGTAAGGAAAATTGTCTACAAATAAGAGAATAACAACATTAAGAAGATGATTAATATGACATAAAGAAATCTAATATACAGCATTAAGATGAATTAGGCATGTGATGCAATACCTAAAATAGTTATGAAAAGATGATCCAATACAGCACAGCTTAAAAATAAAACTTTATATTTATTTAATTAAATTAATTATAGGCTAATGCAGATATTTCTAAAATTTCAGAGGGTAAAATGGAAAAGCAATTACAGCAGATATTAGTAAGATTATTTTTTATTGATTATTATTATTAGTAGTAGTAGTAGTAGTAGTAGTAGTATGCAGTTTAAGCGCGCGTCTCCGGTGCTGACCGAATGCGCACGCGCCGCTCACACATTAAAAACCACCAATCCTCTTTTCTTCAGTACACACTCTTGAGAAATAAATAAACGAGACACTTTAGTTTTAAACAGAATTCTTTATTTACAACAGTAATTTATTATTATTTCCAAACATCAAACAGCATCCGCGAAGCCGCATTAGTTTGCCAACTTGCATAACCTTTTTAAAGTTTTGCATAAAACGCTCACACACTAAATATTAGAAATACCGAGGCGCGTGAACAGATGAGCTTTCATTGTGCACGGAGACACATAATAATAATAATAATAATAATAATAATAATAATAATAATAATAATAATAATAAATTTCATAACGCGCAACACTGTCGGCTTTACTGAAGGTCCATAAATTACATATTGCTTCGATTTCCCGTTGCATTATCATTATCATCATCATCTAATGGGTGAAATCAGAACTGTACAAATAATAATAAACCCACAGCTGATCACAGAAAACAAACGAGAGAGAGAGAGAGAGAGAGAGAGAGAGAGAGAGAGAGATGGAGAGGCAGAGAGAATGAGAGATGGAGGGGGGTTGAGAGAGAGCGACAATGAGAGAGGGGGAGAGAGAAAGAGAGAGAGAGAGAGAGAGAGAGAGAGGGGCAGAGAGAAAGAGAGATGGGGACAGAGAGAGGGAGGGAGAGAGAGAGGCAGAGAGAAAGAGATGGGGACAGAGAGAGGGAGGGAGAGAGAGAGGCAGAGAGAAAGAGAGATGGAGGGGGAACAGAGAGAGGGGGGAGAGGATGAACACAGAGAGAGAGAGAGAGAGAGAGAGAGAGAGAGAGAGAGAGAGAGAGAGCTGGACCTTTCTGTGTTGTTGAGGTGGTACCCTTATCTTTTGTACCTTTAATATAGTTCTTTAACCTGGATCAATCGATGATTCCAGCGTACCTTAAAAAACTGAAGGTATATAATTAGACCATAATTACAAAGCTTTTAAAAAAGGTACTTTCTAAATAACCAATACATAGTAAAAGTACAAAACCAAACCTCTTGAGGTTACCATCTCAACGACAAGGAAAGAAAGTGAGTAAAGAGACTGGGAACACAGTGGTGAGCCCATATAGTGACTGACTGTACAGATGTAACACAAAGCTCTTCTGAATGCAACATTGAGGTCTAAGGCAACATATAGCGTTTAGCATCTTAGCTTCCTGCAGATAGCACTATGCTACTGGCCGACTACAGAGCACAATGACATTCACAACAGAGAAACTACATGTGTCGGTGTAAAGTGGCTGATAAAAACGCTTTTTAAAAAACCCCACGGCGCCTCCACCTCATGGCTTATACCCATTTAAAATGGCAACAATCTTTGGATTCAAGAAGTGGCTACTCCCGACCAAGTGTCACTGCAGGACAACAGCGCTGGACTTCCAAACTGAGTGATGTCCAAATGTTATTTGAAAGTGTTAACCAGAAAGGACCAGTGTATGTAAAGGGAAAAGAGAGATTTATGAGATTGGTGTACCAACAAACAAAGATCTGCACTGGTACAGCCATGCTGGACAAAATTTCAGGTTAAACAAAATTATGGGATTTGCCTTTCCCTGAGAAGGATACATAAAACCATGTCCAAATTAATGGACATTATAAGACAGCTGTCTTTATGGTGTATTTGTAAGGGAGGCTTTAACTCAGCCAAAACCACAAAACACCCAAAGCAGAGTACAAAGTGATTTTCAAATACGGTGCTAAATAAATACAATATATTGTAATACAGATTATTGGCACAAGACTGGCGGTGTTTCTCTGAGCTTGCAATTTTGAATAATATCTAATAAAAAGATCATTTCTGATTAGCACCAGATCATCAAATTTAGTTTTAAGATTGCACTTAAAACTGTTTCCATGCTAGCTAGTTGGCTAATAGATCATTAATTATTTTACTATATTCATAATATTATTTATTTACCTTAGCTAACTGGTTAGCATGTACAGTGATGCATATATGAGTTCCAAAGACTTTTCCTCAGATTTGATGGACATTCCCTTACCCTAAGAACACACCCACTCAGAGCTACTCTTATTTACATATAAGGACTCAGTGATCTGCAGACCCTGTTGGTCAGAATAGCCACCATGAAGTCCAGCGCTGCCACACTAACACCGGTGTATCGCTGAGGAACATAGAGATTTACCCATTATTAGTAGTATTTTCCCCCCAAAAAATAGAAACCACAATAAAAAACGTTTATCCTTAATACTGGGTTCAAAAACTGGGAGAGCAAAATTTGTACAAAATTACAAAACAAACAAAGCAACATTTACCAAGTTATTGCTCGTCTTTTTGGAACACGACAGACAAAAGCAACATGTCAGTGCTTTGTTTATGGCTGTGTTGGGGTTTTTAATTCTAATAGGCTGAAAAGCAAAAGCAATTAGCTGTACACCGTACACACGGCGAGCTTTCACACACACACATACACACACAGTCTAAAATAACCCGCTTCATCTGCTTCAGTACCATAGACAGGGCCAGGCGATACCACAATGAGATAATACAAGTAGTAATGCTTTCATGACACGGACTCCACTGTTGCTCATGTCAGTAAGTGAATTTCTATGAAATCTTGTTCTTCTTTCAATCCTGGTTTTCAAACAAAAAAACAAAAAAACAGCGAAATCCTGTTCAGCAGCTAGATTTAGAAAATAATACTTTAAAAAAATTATTTATCAATTTCTTTTTTCAAATGCACTGCTGTTTTTCCAGAGACACTTTATTAACAAACCACAATTTTTCAGACATTGTGAGAGTATCATGATATGATGTGTTGCCCATATCGCCCAGCCCTAAGCATTTTAAAATAAAAATAATTGAGAAAAAAAAAAGAAAAGAAAAAAAAAATGCAATCACACACTTAAATTTACACACGTGAAAAACATTCAAGAAGCAGTTAAGACCAGGCTGGAGGGGAAAACGGAAGAGCTGAAAATCCAAAATAAATATATCTTTTTTTAATTATTGGTATGTACAATCTATCAGCTAAGCACAAAAAAACCCCCATGATTTGCTCTATTTGCAGCTACAGCAACAAAATTCATACTTTCTTAATTATAAATAGTAAGTGATACAGCTGAAGAAGCAAATGCGAAGTTCACTGCATCACTCCAGGATTTCTTCTCATCGCTAGCTCATTACAGATATCTACATTTTTAAAAAAAACACTATACAAGAGAATAGAATTAAAGGAACCTTTTCAGAATAAAACACGTTTTAATGTACATTATGTCAGCACTACTTCAAACGCAGTTCATCAACCAAGACACGCTTTGTCTAAAATGTTTGTTTCTTTCGTTTTACACTGGAGCTCTAGGGTTAGTGTTGCTATCGAGTAATGATAGTCCATTTCATGCAGAATGTTTTAGTAACATTCGATAACATTTCTACAACTTTGTTGCAACCTTTCAAGTTGTAGGAATCTTAACACAAATATTTTTTGGGGGCAGAGAGAAACAGTCAGCATAATATTCTTAAAACCTGTTCTGTTAAAGCTTTCTCTGGATAGATAAATATGAATAGAAATTTTTAACTACATACTATTATGAGCTTTCACACAAAATCATTTATTTTAAAAATATGTCTTTTTTTTTTTTGGACAGTCTTTCCACTGAGATAAAGATGCATTTGTCTCCATAAACTCTGTAGACAAAACAGGTCTTGTTAGATGGACTGCATTTGGGAATAAAAGGGGAAACTGTGTACATTTTATTCCTGGCTGAACTGTTCCTTTGACACACCGGACAGAATAATATCTGATTGCACAAATCGTTACGCTGCCTGAAAAACATTTAGATCTGTGCAGAGTTGTAATCTCTAACGTCACTCTCAATCTAAAGGAAACAAAAAGAAAGATGAAAAAGGCAAAAGCTGCTAAACGTCGATTTGTGTGGGACTATGGGATAGAACAGTAGGAGAATATACGTGTGTGGATTAGGTTCACTGAGAGAGAGAAAGAGACAGAGTGAGAGAGAGAGAGAGAGAGAATGAGAGAATGAGAATACATTCACAGGATCCTGATGCCACCATTTATAGGAGAGTCACGCTAAGTCACACTACGGTGAATGCGATTTTATACATATACAACAAATGGACTTTGACTTGTGTGTGCTTGTGTGTGTTTGTGTGTGTCTGTGTGTGCGTGTGTATGCATGTGTGTGCATCTGTGTGCATCTGTGTGCGTCTGTGTGTGTCTGTGTGTGTCTGTGTGTGTCTGTGTGTGTCTGTGTGTGTCTGTGTGTTTGTAGGATCCACAGATTTGAATGAAGGACAGTAAAGTTCCAAAATAACAAATCTTGTGTGTGTGTGTGTTTGCGTGTGTGTGTGTGCATGTGTGTGTGTGTGTGTGTAAATGATCTCCCTCCAGCAGTGGACAGTGGAGTTGTAGGGCTCTGGGGATGTGTAGAGAAACTCTGAAGGGCACAAACTTGCTCTCGGCCCGTGCTGGTGGAAATCACGCTTTGTCCACTTCTGGTCAACAATACTTTGGCTGAGAAAAATATCAAAAAGAAAAACAAGAGTTAAGTTCAGTGTTCAACGTCTGTGTGTAAATATTATACATGGACAAAATGAAGACATATTTTCTATAAACACGTTCAGTGTTAAGAGTTCAGATTGCATTATTTACTTAAAGAAACAAGTAACAAAAATATAAATAGAATATTTTTATTTAAATATCAAATTTGTCTCATATGATCCAAGTTCACTTGTGGTAAAAAAATAAATAAAATAAAAATAAATAAAAATGTTTTAAAAAAATTGTCATTTTTAATTATGATCTCCAGTAATGGAAATTGATAGTTATTTGCTTTCTTAACCAGCTCAACTTTTCATCATGGTTTTAACACTAATCCTAATATATAACAGAACCACCAACTATAAATCAGTACTCAGTAATAACTGACTGTTAATCGTCCTCAGAAATCTAAACAGACACAAAGTGATCATATTCCATCTGGATTTTACACAAACTGCCAAAAGTGTAGACAGTCCTGCTCATAGAGGGGCGTTTTAGGTTATTTTAGAATAATAACAGACATTAACAATATAGAATTAACACTTGGAACAATCGAAGAAAAACGTGCTGAAAATTTTTAAAACTAAATTCTATTTAAACTCTGAACAATAATCCTGATGAAGCTTTGTTCACTTGCCATCTTCTTAACCAACATCACCATGGAAGCTTTTCTTAACATTTCGATATTAACCAAGCTGCTTTTCCTAAACTACTAGTTTTAAGTTCAAACTTGTGTCTTAGTACGTAACTTATTTGTCTTAGAAACAAATAAACATTGAGCCTTTATCGAAACAGTCGAAAGCAAAAATGACTTTCTTTATAACATCCATCTATTTTCCAGATACAAGCTGTTACAAGATGTTTTTATAAATCACAGTGTGAGATTTGAGGATCAACTCATTAACGTGTTCTCAGAGCACCATTAAGGTCAGTGATGCAGGACAACACATCATGCAGGCTAACGTCTGACTTTAAAAGCACTTTTGGCCCAATCTCGAACGCACGCAGTTAATTATGCGGCCGAGTGCCAAACTTTAGAAGGCCACCGAGAGATAATAAATAGAGGAGGTCATGATTCCTTAAAAGTGCTAATGGAAAAAAAACACTAAATTATTAAGAGCAACTAGTTACTGTAAACACTGACTGGAAATAAATCAGAAATCACGGACATCGTACGTCAAGTGCGTACGGCGGCCTGGTTAAATATTCATACATCTTTACAAGGCTTAAGAGCTGCAATAGTAAAACAAACGTTTTACAAACAAGCTACGGTATGAAGCTTATCGTGACATCACACGGTGTTAAGCGCAGGTCCCGTAAGAATTAAACCCGATGGAACCAAATGTCTAGAACAACATGTCTAGAAGTGTCTGTGTTGCTTTTGTGAAGCTTAAATCAAATCGATTAGAATTTTACTTCAAATTTGATTTTAATGTGATTTTCAAAGAACGTTCTAGAATCCCATCGTCTTTTACATTATAGCAGCTATAAATGAGTTAATAAGACAAAAAAAATGCACCAAGGACATGGACTGAATAGGAAAAGTTCATCTGATGCCATTTTAAGATTTCTGTGATATAATCTTTCTGCTCTGTAATTATTTCACTATATTAAATCGACACTGCAACGTTTTCAAACAAATCTTTATCCACTGCTTCTGTGGTGTCAGTGGTATTACTATGGACAATCATTTTAGTCATTTCCTGTACTGAGAAAAGAGTGAAAAACACCCATCAACTCTAGATTAACTACTAATCAATCGGTTATTATTAATAACAAGAGCATATCTGGGCATAAACCTGGGGTTATGTGTAAAGTACCTTCAAACATCTGCTAAACGTTTAACAGACACGGTAGAGAGATTCGATGAAAACACTGGAGTACTCCTATAAAGTGGAATTCTCACTGTAGTTTATTCTGAAACAGATCACAGTTCACATGAGAAATTGCTAACATGAAAGCGGTCATGTGGAGCGGGAAGCGCAGCGCGGTACAGAACACGAGAGCTGCAGGACGTGGTGCGGTTGTGCGGTCAATGACATCATTATGGATTACTTTCCAAAACACACGTGTAGCACGGGGTGGCAGGGGAACATAGTGGGGCACAAAAGAGGTGAGATGCCTTACTGCGCCTAAAAGAGGTGAGATGCCTTACTGTGTGTGTGTGTCTGTGAGAGTGTGTGAGAGAGAGAGAGAGAGAGAGAGAGAGAGAGAGAGAGAGAGAGAGAGAAAGTCTTTCACGTTTATTCAGTCTTTGTTTATGGTCAAAACTCGACCTGCAGTTAAAAAAAAAAAATCTCTGCCTGTTCCATCACCATTTCAAATTGCACACTAATCGGAGTCCATTATTAATGAGCTCGTCTTACAGAAACCAGGACACTTAGTCTCTTAGCATAACACACTGCAACCTAATGGGCTGCATGAACGAGAGCATTTAGTAAATCTCAAACAGAGACCTTTTACCAAACTCCTGTGTGTAACACTGCTTCGTTCGTTAATGACGTGAAGTTTCAGAGCGGCTCTCTGGAGACCTCAGGGGTCTAGAGACTGTGGGAATTACCCACAATGCATTGCAAGCACACAGCTGGTTTAACAGTGAGAAGTGACAAGTTTATATACTAAATAAATATAATATAAAGCTAAAGGTCATGTCTTCAGCCACACTTCTTTGGCACTGTGTATTGTTTTATGAACTGATGAAAGAAAGAAAAAATATATATACATTAGCGTGGCAAAAGAATTGCACGATAGTTCTAGAAATAAACGATTTCTAAAATAAAAATTAAATTGATTTATTAAAACCTTGTGTGTTGCAGCTAGCTTTTAATTTCTGTTTTTGTATTGGCCTAAATATCTAGAATATGGAATAAGAAACCAGACCCAGGAAATCTGGTTTATTTCCTGCAAACTGCAAGAATTTAAAATCCTACTGTTCTCTAATCTAACAAGTTTCCCTTTCCCGGTGTGTGTGCCGTCAAACTACATTTTCATCTAAGGTTGTTCGACAAATGATGAACTGTAATAAGAACTCATCTAGTGTTTGGTACCCAACCTCTCTTAAATCATCAAGTAACATGAACTGGTGAAGCAAAAGAATAATTCTTTTAAATTATGCACTGCAGTAAAATAATCACATGTTGTCTGGCGTACGCTGTGTTAGTTTTTATTAACTCTCTGCTTGTTGTTGCACAGAAAATAATGACCAGAAACTGAGGAAAATGATGACTTTTTATCATCCACTACAAACGAAAGTGTGTGTGTATCTAACCTGCTCCGTGCCCATCTGAGCCATGTTGCTCATGCTGTTGGTGTTGGGAGTCATGGTGACGTTCATGCTCATGCCGTTATTGTTATACACACCGCTGCTGGCCTGCTGTGTGTACATGCTGTGGAGAGAGTAAGAGCAAGAAGAAAACAAAACCAGTCACACAAACAAAAACCTTTTGACAAGATGTTTGTCAAATGTAAGTAAATTCATTAAAACTGGAAACATGATGAAAAGTAACTATTTGAATGCAAATGTTCAATACTGAAGATTTTGTGTGTGTGTGTGTGTGTGTGTGTGTGAGTGTGTGAGAGAGAGTCTACCTGTTGGCGTTCATGTTGCCCTGCGTCCAACCGTTCATCTCTGGAGACGATTGAAATGTGGCATTACCCTGCTGCATCATGGGGCTTTGGGCGTGACCAATTCTAGGGGACACAAGGGGACTCTGAGGGGTCACTGCACCTCCAAACCCACCGTCAGGCTGCTGAGATATTCCTAACACACACACAACACACACACACACACACACACACACACACACACAACACATATATAAAAAGACTGGCTCAGTTGCTGAAGAAAAAAAAAAACAAAAAGGAAAAAAAGAAACCAGAAATAATAATTCTAGTTTTAGTATCAGGATCATTTTAATATACTTTTTGTTTGTTTGTTTACGTTTTACACAAATTCATTTTAAAATGAATTGCAACATTTAAAAATATATTTCTATAATTACTGCTGATTAGGCACGACTGAATGGTAACAGTTTGACACTTCGTCACAGATACGTCCATTTCTTATCTCTGTAGTGATTCGTTTTATAATACTGCTTGATATTTTGCAGAAAGTTTCCGTCAAAAACTGACTTATAATCTGAAAAGAATAAAATATACTGGCCAATTCTGCTATTAGCTTTCCACCACATCTTTTATAGTGAAGATTACTCAGACACTTCTGCCCTCTAGTGGGCTCCACTATTTATTTTGATGGGAAAGAAATTCAACGGATAACCAATTGATAGCTGAAGACACTTTAGTTTAAACAGATGAACTAGCTTTAAAAAAAAAACAATTAAAGATAAAGTAAGAAAAGAAGAAAATTGGGGAGATTTTGTGCAATAACCAGTCAAAGATGGACAAAAGGATGTGAGCATGTGAAAAAACACATAAGGCTGTTTAATACACTGAGCACCTGAAGCTGAATGTAGTTCGATATGTACGTTATGTATAAAGATTTATCATCGGCACGTGAATTAGAAGTGCCACTGGTTAACAGAAAAGTGTTACATAATTAAATGTATTATAATAATTAGATTATGATGATAGTGGTACCGTAGTTGGGCGTGTAGGGAAAGTGGGTAGGGTTGCCATGGGCGATCTGGGTGCTACCCATGGTGCCGGCAGCCATGTTGGGTGGTCGCATGCCCATGCTGCGCTGCCGCTGACGCAAATGATTACTGAGCAGCTCCCTCTGACGCTGTGCAAGCATCTGAGCGTTAATGGTCCCCTAGGAGATGAAAAAAAAATGTATCACGGGGTTCTGCAGTTCACCTCTGCAGGTCTCTGCTTTGTCACTTTGTTAGTACAAACCTGATTCGGTACGTTGGGTCTTAGAGGTAGGTTCATGTTTGACACTCCAGTCATCTGATTCATCATTGGCTGGCGATTCTGCAGAGAAATAGAGAGAGAATGTGAGAGAGAGAAAGAGAGAGCGAAAGAGAGAGAGAGAGAGAGAGAGAGAGAGAGAGAGAGAGAGAGAGAGACAGAGAGAGTAAGAGTAAGAGAGAGAGTAAGAGAGAGAGAGAGTGTAAGAGTAAGAGAGAGAGAGAAAGAGAGAGAGAGAGAGAGAGTGTAAGAGTAAGAGAGAGAGAGTAAGAGAGAGAGAGAGAGAGAGAGAGAGAGAGAGTGTAAGAGTAAGAGAGGGAGAGAAAGAGAGAGAGAATGTGAGAGAGAGAAAGAGAGAGCGAAAGAGAGAGAGAGAGAGAGAGAGAGAGAGAGAGACAGAGAGAGTAAGAGTAAGAGAGAGAGTAAGAGAGAGAGAGAGTGTAAGAGTAAGAGAGAGAGAGAAAGAGAGAGAGAGAGAGAGAGAGTGTAAGAGTAAGAGAGAGAGAGTAAGAGAGAGAGAGAGAGAGAGAGAGAGAGAGAGAGAGAGAGAGAGAGAGAGAGAGAGAGAGAGAGAGAGTGTAAGAGTAAGAGAGAGAGAGAAAGAGAGAGAGAGAACTCTAAAATAGCACTGAAGAAAAATGAGTTAAGGCTCTAAATAAATAAATATATAATGAAAAGTGACCTACATGGTAGGTGGACCTGATTAAAGAATTCAGATTAATGTAGAAATATAAAGTCCATTTAATTTTTATGCATTAAATTCAGACCTTTTTTTTTTAAATCACAACATTACAAAGAGCAAAGCAATAACAATTAAAGAAACAAAATCAAATAAATAAACACAAAGAAATAAGGAAATAAGGTCAAGCTGCAGTTCTTCAATCGTCCAGCAGGTAGCAGTATAGTCTGTAGTTCTAAAATAAAAAGGCCCTTTTACTTACTTGACATGGAGAGAAGAACATTTCGCAGAAATAATTTTGCATTGTGTAACTTACAGCGAAAATTTAGAAACACTTGTGCTTGTATAATATGTAACGTGCTTACTGTATAATTAAATGTCAATAAAATTTAATGTCGATGTGGTTTGTAAATAAACTGGCATGATTGTGCAGAAAGACATGCTTGGGAATTTCTCTATCTGCCTTTGCTGATTTATGGCTGTCAGTGTCCTTTACCTGTTGTGCTTGTAATCTGTGCTGCAGCTGCAGTCTGAGTGCGTTAGGTTGATTTGGGACACTCCCAGGTGGCCGGAGAACTGGTCTGGGCTGCATGCGGATCATGGGAAATCCTGGCCTTGGCCCTGCGACTGCCCCGATGCCATGGTAACCAGCATCCTGCATCGCAGCGAAGCCTCCCGCTGTGTTATGGGAAGGTGGAGCAGCATACTGCTGTTGAGGGTAAAGGGGCTTCTGGTCCATCAGCAGGTTTTGATCCTGACCTGGGAACATCTCCGGTTCTAATGACGGTGCCTGAGAGAAACACAGAGTGACACACAGACATCGACAATAAACCACTAGACAAAACCTGGGCAGATTTGAGTTTCAGAGTCGATGCTGTAAAGATCAGGAACGGGATGAGAAAAGATGAGAGCATTATGGAAAGCAGAGGTAAGAGCAGCGAGTAGAGGGAGGATGATCAGGAGGAAGAAGAGTTGGGGAAAAAACAACAAAGTGTGGAAGAAAAAGACAGCAAGTGGAAATGTGGCGGGAACAGCAGGAGATAAAGGAAGAGCGGGTGGAAGAGAATGGAGATGGCGGGAGTAAGAGCAGGAAGAAGTGAATGGTGAGCAGCAGGAGAAAAAGAAACGCAGAAGAAAGCGTGAAAGAGGATGAGCAGGAAAAGGTTAATGGGGATGAGCAAGAGAAAGAGCAAAAAAAGAAGAAGAAGAGCAGGGAAAGAGTAGAAGGGAAACGTAGGAAGAAGTGTTACCTGTCCCACAAGTGCTGGAATGCCCAGAGCTCGATCGATCTCCTCCAGTCCATCAAAGTCTTTGAGGGCAGTGTAGAGCTGATTAAGTAAAGCACCTTCATCAGCAGGTCCTTCAGCTGCACACAGCCCATCATCCTGTGATGTACCATACAGGGACCTGACACACACACACACACACACACACACACACACAGTTATATGTAAACTGACTAAATTTATGTGCACAATAAGAAATTTAACAACTAACATTTGATCATGGTTTACGTTGTCATTAAGACACCGTCAGTCAAATATAAGACCTAAAATGCTAACGGGACTCTTTCCGTGTCGAGTCGTCTTGGTACTGAAGCACCGTGGAAACGATGTCACGAGGATATCGTGATGAAATAACAAATCACCAGGTAATGCATAATGTGCCCAGGTCTGTGTGTGTTTGTGTGTGTTACCTGTTAGGATCTCCAAATGCCACCTGCTCAATGGGCATCATGCTGTCAGGCCATGGAGCTGTCTGATTGGGTGGAGCCGTCTGATTGGGCGGAGCCTGTTGCTGTGGAAATGTAGGGCCTGGCAGACTCATGTCCATTTCCATAGCCTGAGCTGGAGAGAGAGAGAGAGAAAGAGAGAGAGAGAGAAATGGACACACACACACAGAAGTGGACAAAGAAGCACTTGATTAGACAACCTGTATTTTCAGACAATGAGTAATATGTAGATCTGTAGTAAATACCTACCACTGGGCATCATCTGGCCCTGCAGCATGGGCCTGACTCCCTGTTGACTGCCGGGTCTGATTGGCATGTTTGTATTTTGCACAATGCGTCCCTGCAATGCCCCCTGAGGGGAGGAACCGTTCACACCCTGAGACGTCCATACATCTGAGAGACAGACAGAGCAAGAGAGAGAGCAAGACCAAGCGAGCAATCATTTCTTAATAGCTTAGTATACAGGCATTTTCAAACATTTTTTGCAGATTGCACTAATATGTCATAGTAAAGTGTAAACCCTTGATGGAACTCAAGGAATGTTGGCTGACCAAGCTGAACAGCCAAGTTCAGTAAGTTTAAATGCAAATTTAATTAGCGTTCATGTGTAAACCTGTTAAAACTAACTGGCTGTGAGCTGTGAGATTGTTAAACGATGACACACACATCTGTTTGTTCCTTTCTTTGTTCCATACATTTAATTAATGACCTCCAGCTCAATCAGCTCCAGTGCCTGGAGACACACCTGTAGATACAATAACAGTGTATCTCCTTTGTTATTAAGTGTCATCTGCTAAAAGTTGCCTACCACCCATGTTGGCCTGGCTGGTCATGATGCCCTGATTTCCCATCATTCCATGCTGCTGCTGTTGGATGAGTGAATATGGAGTGGTGTTCCTCATAATTGCAAACTGACCCGGCGAACCTTTAGCTGAGGCATTCATGTCCAAAGACATGCTCCGCATTGGAGGAACTCGACCCGGGAGCCTCGGGCCACTGAAATCTAAACAAACCGGACACGCACACACACACACACACACACACAACATTACACAGGCTATAGTGACCAAAGAGTTGCAGCACACAATATTGGAAGCATGTGTGTATTGGTTTGACTTCAATCAATTTAATGTGTTAAAACTAAAATAACTGAAAGTCTTTTACACAAACACACACACACACACACACACACACACACTGTACCCTAGTGAGTACCCTAATATGTGGTGCAGGTAGAATTAGTAATAAAATGCTATTGTTTGTGTTTGACCAAAAGAGCATGTGTGTGTGTGCGTGTGTGTGTGTGTGTGTGTGTAAAGAGTGAGTAAGTAGACAAATGCTGCTCTTGTCAGAACAGAAACAGGGCTAATTCACATGCTTGGATTGTTTGCAAATGTGTGAGAAAAAATTTGTGTGTAGAATTTGAGCTGAAAATCTGTGTACAGTGTATAAAAACACATACACACCCAGAGCTGTGATTGGATGTGGTGTAAATAAGTATGTGTGGTACAGAACCGTAGACAAACAGCATTTACTGCATTAATAACAGGGATAAAATAGAGGAAGAAAAAAAAACTATATGTATTAATATAAACACAATGTGTCATCCATCTCTCCTGGTGTACGAATGAAACAGGACCATGACTGAGGAAATAATATTTGGCTCTTAAGGGCATTCTCAGCACAGCAGTGACACATTAGCAAATTTGTAGTTTCTGTTGCTTCTCTGTCGTACTTCCCTAAATCCACACCCAGATTATTTTCTGAAGCATTGTGCAAATGTTTGTAAGGAGTTTCTATGAATTTTGTGAAAGCTGCTTTACTAGAAAAACTGGATAAAACTTCACATCATGAATGAGCTCAAAAACATGAACATTCATCAGTGTGATTGTGGACTTTTTAAGTAATAAGCCTGGATCTCTGCAGTTTAGGTTTTGTGTGTGTGTGTGTGTGTGTGTGTGTGTGAGTGTGTGTGAGAGAGAGAGAGACCCACTCTGTACTGCTCTGTGCTGAACTCCACCTTCTCCTGTGATCTGCAGAATGTCATTGATGATTGCCTGTTTATCGACGGCAGCTGGCAGTGACATGGGACGAGCTTCGGAGAAAAAACCCGGCTGACTGTTCTGCAGGTCGTCCAGGATATCATCCAGCTCGCTGGACTGTAGTGAAAAAAAATGATCCACAAACATAATCCCTGTTAATAATAAATAATTCATTATAGTTCATAATACAAGATGAGAATAAACAGAAGGCATTGCAGTTACAGTTTCCTTATCAAAATGGCAGCTGAACCTGTTTAAGTCACCAGCAATTCCATCCAGTGTGAAACTTGCCTGCTCTGCCTGCTCGTATCCTCCGTCGGGTTTCTCCTTCTTCACAGTGACCATGTTATTCCCCTCCACCTTAATCTCTCCTGTCTCTGTCTTTATTGCCTTGTCCTTAACCGTGTTCTCGTCATTGTCCAGCAGGTAGCGCAGAAGGGCGTTATCCTTTTTTTTCGGACTCACGGCTTCCTGTTTGATGATGTCGGTCACGTTGGACCCGTCATGGCTTGGTTCTTTCCCTGTCGCTTCGGCCGTGATCTTTGCCAAGTCCACCGGCGACGTGCTGTTCTGCAGGAGCCGGTGAAGAATTTTGTGCTTCTCTTTTAAGGACGTGGCACTGGTTCCTGACATGCCCAGTTGATGCCCGGTCATTAGTTCTTTCTCGGGCGCTGGTGAAGGTGAGGAGGATAACTCCATATTTTCGTTTTTAGTGGTGAGAAGCTGGAGGAGCTTTGTGTGCCCTTTGCTTTCATGGATCTTATTTTCGTCCGAGCTGTTGAACTGACTCAGGTTGCCTTTTTCATCCCTTTGATGCCCGGTGTTGTCGCCTTCATGGCCATCATGCCCGTTTCCACTTTGCTCAGACTCCCCGAAAGACTCAATTTTGGGCATTGCTTGAGAACCAACTCCTCCTGAAACTGGTGATTCAAATTTTTTGGGATCAGGTGACCCCAGAGAATGGCTCCGGGAAATGGACTGACACTCACTGAGAGCCTGAAGGGCATTAAGAGAACTGCTAGTAAACACTTGATTACTGCTGTTGCCTGGGCACATGCCTGCAGGTGAATGGAGGGGATTGGTGGGGGTAAACTGGGCTGGGGGTAAACGGGGGGAGCTGGTTACCCCAGGACTGGGGCGATGCGATGGGCTGTTCATTTTCAGTTGGTATCCAGGGCTATGATTGGTGCCTGGGCAGCCAAAACGGTAATCTTTATGGGCTGCTGGAGACGAGAAAGCAGGTGTGTTGCTACTAATGACACCTTCCTGACCTTGAGGATTTCCGCTTATCGGGTTAGGTGAGGTCATTGTGGTCAGTGGGGTCATGGGCTTGCCCAGGTCAGGTGCCATGCCACATACAGTCGGCTCTCTGGGGAAGAGGACGGGAGAAATATTTGAAATATAAATAAATACATAAATACATACATTCCAAACCATTAACCTGGTAGATGAACACACACACATCAGATTGCACATGCGCTCAGACACAGACACACTGTGTACCTCTGGAGAATGTGTAGCGACATGTAAAGCTGCGGCTCATTGGTGGCTGGAGAGCGGACGAGTTTGCTCTTGGTATGTGCCGAGACGATGGTTCCATCAGAGAGGGAGAACCGATAGATGGGACTGAACGCCTGGCCGTGTCTCAATACTACACACAGGAAACACACCAACAATGTAAAGTCAGCTACAGAAGAAGCACTACTAGGAGTTATTATAATTTCATCATTAATCAGAAACTTTAAGTTTGAATAAATAGTTTGTTTATTAGGTCAAATCTCTTCACTTCTTAAAGTAATCAAAAGTAAAAGCTCAGCAAAAGTATTTTTATGTAGCACACTGAGGAAGATCATGTGAATAAACAGGCCGGTTTCTAGAAAAGCTCACATTGCACCATCATCAGCGCTGTTCTAGTGTTAAAATAAAATAAATGTTAAATCTATAGTACAATACATTAAGTTAAACGACCTTCTTGCTGGTGACGTTTGGCGTATGAAATGTCTCCGTCGTTCTGTAGATGAAAGCGTTGGATACATCTCCTGACTAAGTCTTCCCAACCAGGCTTCATAGAGGCTCGTAACATGGTGGTGTCTAATGACGTGATCTTCCCTATACACACACACACGCAAACACATATTGTACATACATCAGGGTTCCCACTCTTTTTCAGAGATCATTTTCCAGGACTTTTCCAGGACATTTCAAATTTAGCAAAAAAAGACAAGGCTCACAAATTCGCGGCCTAAAGTAATATGTTCTTCTCTCCAGAAGTCTTAAAAACAATGTACACTTTATGGCTATTACTTAACTATACTTTTAAAGACAATTCGTCATGTGAATGAAATTTCAACATTTATAAAATAAAAAGACAGCACATATTAATACCCTTTCCTTTCTCAGGCCAATGCCGTCATGCATGCTTTAGTTTGCTGTGCATTCCCCTTGCACATGATATTCAGATTAACAAGGTTAATATAACCTGCTTACCCGTCACCATTTGCTGAAAACATTTGAGCACTTAAACCATTCCTAGCACCTGAAACCGCCAACACAAGACAGCGTCATCCGTCACAGCGAGATTAAACAGCATAACAAAAAACCCGTCAAACCTCAACGTTCCTGAACAGAGCGCTTTCTGTTACTAATTGTTTCGCCCAGTTGTAAACTGTTCTTTAAATGATCAAGAATATTTAAAAATAATAATTTTCCAGGACAATTTATGTTTTCTCTCATTTTCCATGTGTTTTCCAGGACTGGAACATTGGTCATTCATTTTCCAGGATTTCCAGGACGCGTGGGAACCCTGATACATGCACACAAACATCAGGTTTCATGCATATTTTGTAACATGTATACTAACATGTAGTAGCGGCTCTTAAAAAAGTACCAGCTAAAGCAGTAACTCCAATTTATTCTAGGCTACATCACATCCTGTAAGTGATTACTTTCCTTTAGCACTGCCTCCCCAAATATTTTACTTTTTACTTTACTACGTCTGTCATAACATGTGCTGACCAATCACAGGTTTCACTTTCATTCTCAATAAGCAGATTTGTGTACTGGAGAGGCAGGTGACGCTTTTATTTTAGCTCACTTTAAACACAAGACTTTATTCAGCAAAGGGACCTCTATTAAAATTGTCTTAAAGTGCTTTCGATATCCTCTGTCCCGCTTTGTTTTTTTTCGCTTAACTGTCTGTTTTTTTGTGGCTGTAAAGTGACTCATTGTGGTGTGTGTGTGTGTGTGTTGGCATGGTGTTACCTTGGAGATCTTGCCGTGTGGTGAAGCTCTCGTGTGTGGGGAGCATTGGTCTCTCCTTCATAGGTACTCTCCTTGCTACACAGATCAGACACGACTGCAGATCTGCAGGAGAGAGAGAGAGAGAGAAAGAGAGAGAGAAAGAGAGAGAGAGAGAGAGAGAGAGAGGTTTGTTTAAAGGGCAGGCAGTGATTTGACCTCCAATCAATAATAAATGATATGGTGGCCCTGTGATCTGTGTGTGTGTGTGTGTGTGTGTGTGTGTGTGTGTGTGTGTGTGAGAGAGTGAGAGAGAGAAACCAACAAGAGCTACATGACAGAATGTGACCTTTGAGCTGTTCGTTGCCCTGGCAACGCTGTAGACATCCAGTTAGAGAAGACATCCATCAGTCTTACACACCCTCACACACACACACACACACACACACACACCCCTATCACCTGATACCAGCTCAATTCTATGCAATACGTTCCTACTGCTGTCAGTAGAATTTCACCTTCTTATGGTTTATGTTGTATTAACACACTGTGGTGCTACTGCTAACATCTGTATATGTCTCGTGCATTTGATGGCTCAAGTGTGTGTATAAGTTGGGGTCACTGAACACACATGATAATCTGCACTGCTGCTACTCTTGAATATTGGGTTCTTGTGATCATAACAGGACGTTTGGGAATCTAGTGCATGGACACTTTTCTCCTGGGACTTCTACAGAATGTTGAAGACGGCTGCCTTGGTTTCGTAGTTCCACGGACATAAGAATCCTTTACAGCCAAAACTGTACACTTGTTTTTATGGAATGATCTACACCTCTAGATCTCCATAAAGATCTACATGATGTTAGTATGTGTGTATGTGTGTGTGCGTACTGAAGAAGATTCCAGATCAAGGCAGCAACTTATACAGCTGCCAGAATAATGTTTTATCATTGATTAAATCTAGCAGCATATTCTCTGTGGAGAAATGATTGTGCAGTGATGATCCTCGTACATTATTTATTCTTTTATTACTTATTGTGCACTAGGAAATGAACAGCGTATGGTCTAATTCCTGACTCTCATGCTCACTTGCTGAATAAAAGTGCGTGTGCTCTGTGTTTAGTTAGTCGTGTTTTCTCACCCTCTCCTTCCTCTTTAATGGATTTGGGCTCTGAGACAGTGAAACACTGCATGGTTTCATATTTCTGTGCCTCCTGCTCCTGTGCTTCCTCTGGGTTCACCAGCATGCGGCACGTAAACGAGTGACTGTTCCTCCTGGAGCCCTCGCTCGACCACGGGACGCCGTTCACTGACACAAAGCAACATTAAAGGATAAATACTGAGAAACAAGCACAGATAATAACATAAAAATTGTTACTACACTATAAGCTTGCAACACGCCAAGTTATTCTTATACTTCTATAGCTGCATGTTGCGGTATTATAAGCTACTAGTCTATAAGGTAGTGTTCTTTCTGTACAATATAATATACATTATATTATAGGCTATATTATATCTATTAAATCATTCTATAAGCTTACCAACAATACTAGAAGTTTCTACACTATCACCTACATGTACTATTTTTTGTTCAGATCGTAGGTCTCTATAGTGTAAGCTAATATACTTACTATACCATGCATATCTATACTGACTGTATATTGCATGTATTTTATACTTGCATATATTGTATAATTGTACACAGTAAATAACTAAATACAATACATTTCATTTTAATACATGCCGATTTAAGCAAGTATACCCACTAGACTACAAGTTACTATACTTATTCTATGTTATAATAATGGAAGCTGCTGTACTATTATATTAGCTCTAATCTTCTTACTACAAGTAACTATACTGTAACCCCAATATACTTATTATCCTGTACACCTAATGTATTGACTATTCTATAAACTCCCTGTACTTTGTGTTACCTTAGAAATACAACTGTAAGCTAATATACCCAGGATACTATGCTAAATATAAGGCACTACATGTTAATTTGCATATTTTAAAAAACTTCATGTACAGTATACAGTAACCTGCTATAATTTAAAAATAAAATGGCAATATACTTGATGTAAGTTACTATACCAGAACCTAAAGTACTTACTATACTATAAACTGCTATACTTACTATGATACCTTAGTACAAGTGGCTATAAGCTAGAATACCAAATATTTTGTGTTAGTATACATATTTTGTAATATTTCTTTACTAACAACATATAAGAGGAGAATATATATGTACAAGTGGTTAAAAGTCAATATGCATGCTATAGTGTATTCATTTATAAGATACTACATGTTAATATAGTTATTTAACAATACGTTATGTACTATAACTATAAGAAACTACACAATTACCGTGGAATACATATATGATATGACTCGCTACATTAAAAGGCGATTACCTGTTGTAAAAGACTAGAATTGAACCTAATATATTTACTATAGTATAAATACTATACTATACTGCCTACACATTACCTTAGTATATGAGGGTACCAGATATATAATAAGTTGCAAGTTACTATACTTACTGTATGTTTTCTAATACTATGAGCTCAATACTTTAGTATACTTTACAATAATTTCCTGTGAATACGCTTGTATAATTTATAGCAAGTGCTTTGTTATCGCTACCAAAAACACCACCTCATACTTCTATTTCATTTCTATTTTATCTACTTTATTATAATACACATTGTGAAATAATAGACACTATAAGCGATTCTGAGACATTTTTAAAGCTGCATAGGTCACAGATCAGTATAATGCATAATAATACGTACAAGTCTTCATTTACTAAGTCTAAAAGTTAAAAAGAAGGAGAACGTGAAGCGGTGTGTTTACCGAGTGATTTAGGAAGCAGGTTCTTGATAAACTCTGCATGGTCTCCTACGTGTAAAATGCTGTAAACACTTGTGTTCATAAGCTCCTCCTGATTGTAGCGCAGGTACTGGGACACATTTTCTGACACAAACACAATGTTCCCTTCCATGTTCACCACAAAGAAGAAGCCATCCAAGGCCTAGAACAGGGGAAAAAAAAGTAAATGTAACAACAAATCTTAAACAAGATTAAATAGAACATAAAGCAGGAATCATTTATTGCATAGGAATTATGGCTCACAAAAACAGGCAGAGAAATGACAGGAGACAGAGAACATCTGTCTAAGTGTGCTTGGTGTGATGTATTGTGGTTCTGGCGATCTACTGCGATCTGGACACAGCCATGATGATGTTACCTCGCTGTGTTTCTTATTGTCTGACTGCAGCAGTGATATTGAGGCAGTTCTTAAGTCAGAGAAGTGTACTCACTCAGTCGATATCAATAAACTTTTTTAAAAAAATACTTTTTTTTTTATTTGTTTTTGTAAATATACAATGACCTTGTTTCCTTAGAAATGATGTAATGTGACAGGCACAAAAACAGTTAAAGTAAATCTGTCTGTGTGTGTGTCTTTGAGACACAGTCAGAGAGAGGGAGGCAGAGAGGGAGGCAGAGAGAGAGAGAGAGAGAGAGAGAGAACCTTAAGACCTGCAACAGCTGCTCGCCTCATTCCCAATGCAGATTACAGACTTCAACTCCATCAGTGTTTGTCCAATGCAGTGTGAGTGTGTGTGCGCACGTGTGTGTTATTCGTGAAGGGTGTGTGTGTGGGGGGGCATTGTTGAAAAGTAGCACTTGCAGTGTCTGACAAGGACGAGTCAGGCGAGTGTTAATTGAAGGAGCGCTGCATCACTGAGCATATGTGTTCCCTTCTTAGCGGTGCTCTTTCCCATTGCCCCAGGCTATATCTGTAGTTCTGATAGAGACACAGCTGAATGTAAATCCCTAATCTCTCTTTATTTTACAGTGTCTACAGGTGTCAAGTTTCATTTAATATGCTTTAAGACCTTTTGAAAGCTACTTAGAAAATATATTAGCCGATTACGATTTAGGACTACTGAAATATGAGAATATAAAACTAAAAACTGATACTAAAATTAGTTCATAAGAAAATCTAACACAAAAAGACACAGTATTCAAACGTGTTAATATTGTCCTGTTTCAGGAGTCTGCATTTCCTCAATGGATCTCTCCTTTTAAGAAGATACAGACACAGAGTACTCTATGACAATTAAATTAAGAATCCTGATGGAAATCTCAAAGCTCCTGTCCACTCATGGTAATACTCCTAGTGTGGGTGTGTGTGTGTGTGTGTGTGTGTGAGTATAGGAGTGAAATGCGACACCCTCACCATTACATTTCTGCTTTAGATTTACAAACAATAGCCATTTCTTAATCAATGTTTTATCGTACTCTTCATCTATGCAGTAGAGTTAAATGTTTCAATTAAGAGAGATGAAGAATTAGAGAGGCATCTGAGGAGCAATAAGAGAGAGAGAGAGAGAGAGAGAGAGAGAGAGAGAGAGAGAGAGAGAGAGAGAGAGAGAGAGAGAGAGAGACATGGCCTCTGATGGTCATATTAAGTACATAGTGCAGTGTAAACACACACAGTGCTGACTCCTCCTCTATCAAGTTGCACAATAGCATGTTCAGAAATGTGCTGATAGATGAACGTTAGAGTGAACAGGCCATTCGGGCTCCGTCCCAATTCGCCACCCCATGGTGCTTACATAACCAACTCTACTACAGAGGGGAGAATGGTTTAGCTGCCAGGCTGAGTGGCTTTAACGCACACACAGCAAACCACACAAAGCACACTCAAATGCACAAAGTGGCTACAAACCAGTTGGATAACAAGAAAGTGAATGAATGTTAGACTACAGAAAATAATGAATGACTTGATTCGGGTCATGCAAGTTAAATAACATGAATCGGATGTATTAAAGCAATCAATAAAATCTCATCGATACATGGAATTAAAAAAAAAAATACTGAATCAAATCTGATGAACTGAATCAAACTGAACCTGAATTATATTAATTGACTCATGTAAATAAACTCAAATCTGTCAAATTAGCTGAATCCAATTAAGTTCATTAAAATAAACTAATCAAAGGTTGTTGTTTTTTTTCTTATTTTTTTTTTCTTTCTTATTTTCACCTATGACAGGGAAGAAGAACGGCAGCAAATGCAGCCACTGAGCCAGAAAGTCAGCCATCACATCTTGCCACACAAACTGCTGCTCATGCTACATGACAGCACAGCGTATCACACTCAGAGCAAATTTTATCTGTCCAAGCTATCTGTATGATTCCTAATACATGAGCATAGAGTCACCCATGATTGGCTAGTGTCACTCTGATTGACAGGTGAGAAAGGAATACCACGCCGCTCACCCGAAAAGCAAAGCCAGTTACACACTCTTAGACTCTCAGCCATGGATGTGGCATTTAAGGGATTCAAATTATCCCTAAATTATTTCTCCTAACGAAAGTCCAAACACGATGGACTAACACACCTTAGGATCCAAAGTTAATTAAACAACTCAAGTCAAATCAAACAATTCAAGAGATTCAAATCAAAATAAGTGAATCAAATGAGCCAAACTGAATCAAATCATTTCAATTGAGACAACTGAATCAACTCAAACTCTTTACCTTATAAGTGACTCTTGTAATGTCTACTCTATTTGATTTTATTCTCATACATAAACAGTAAAGCACTCAAAGTAAAAAAAAAAAACACTGACTTAACTTTTAAATACTTTTAAATACTTTTAATACAGTAATGATGAAGTGGTGATTAAGTGAAGAAGCTGTATCTCGAACCACATACTCTAACATCTACGTGCGTGTGTGTGTGTGTGTGTGTAATGTGTTCAGACTGGGAAATTCAGTGCGACGGCATTAAAACTATTAATACCTGAATGATGTGCTAAAACTGCAGATAAACACTCCATGGTTGCAGCTGCTCTACATAGAGGACGCAGCGGACCATAAGACAACTGCGCTTTACAATTTTTAAAGCAATCAAAAAACTCAGCAGCACCATGGATGGTGTTCCTGTGGGGGATGTAAGATACAAGTGCAATGACCCTTTCTGTTTTCTGTTTGTTTCCCTCATTTAAGGCTACATAAAAAGACTACGCAGTCAAATAGATAGTATAGCAATGCACTGCATAATGTGTGATTTGAGACGGAGCCAAAGTTTTTTTTTTTTCCTTCTTCAATGAGTGAGTCTAATTAGTCACTGTCAACACTGCAGGTGCGGATCGTCCCTATGTTCTAAAGTCTCTTACAGATGGAGAAAAAGAACACACACGTGTTATTTTTAGCATCTGCTGCGTGTATACGTCGATGCTGGACCTCTGGAGCTATAAATATTCCCTGATAAGCTGTGTGATGCATCTACGTGTCCAGCTCAGCCTGTTTGCTTCAATGTGCTTCAACACACATTCATCATTACAATCTCAGGGTAATCTGATTAATTTACAACCCCCTTATACTGTATTTCCTTATAACAGCAGTGTTTTATCCCTTTGTAGCACAACATTTTTCCAATGACTTCTGTAAAAAATGGAGACTTCTAAATAAACGACTTCTATAAAACTATAGAAAGAAAAACATACGATTTGCCCCAGTTACAGTGAGAACAACACTAAACATTAGGTTAGATAAGTTGAGATAATTGGCTACTTTTAGATAAAGGATTTTTATTGACTGGTGGATTAAATCTGTCTCTTATGTCATACAGTTTTAGCTGTCTGACCTACAGAGAGAGACAGAGGCAAAGAAAAAGACTGAGTGGAGATCCTGCCTTCTCTTTTCTGTGCATATGCTCATGATCAACATGTGTGTGTGTGTGTGTGTGTGTGTGTGTGTGTGTGTGTGTGTGTGTGTGTAACAGGGTCATTTTAACTCAGAACGCACATGCACGAACAGACCCACCTCCAGCATCATTGGTCCGAGGGCATCTTTGTCAATAACACTTTGGCCTGTGGACGAGACATCGGCCTTCTGCACCTCGTCCTCGCTGCACACAGCTGCTTTCTCTGAGACACACACACACACACACACACATATTAGAAAGTCAAATCCACCTAAATCAAACAGAATAAAGCAATGAAACGATTTGAATAAACAAGAAAACTTTTGGCAAAAACTATATACATATTAGAGCCCAGAGTAGAAATGACTAAATCTTTCATCTAGATATGTGACAAAAAATGTAAATGTATTTTAACATTTTAAACATTTAAAAAAGTCTTCGAAAAAGTCTTTAGTATAGTAATAAAGAATGAAGACTTTACATAGCTGAATCTAGCTATGTTAAATGGCTAGGTTGTACTACATTTCGCACATAAAATAGCTTAGGTGTGTGGATAATTGTTTAGGTGTGTGGATAACTGAAAGCATACCAGCAATGTTACTTTAAAAAAGTGTGAAAATGGAATTCACCACAACCCTTAAGGGGAAAACTTAAGCATAAATAAATCAATTCACGCTTGCTCTGTCTGTCGCCTATTTAAGCCTTAACTAGAAAGATCAGAAACTGAAGAAGAAGAAGAAGAAGAAGAAGGAGGAGGAGGAGGAGGAGGAGATTACAGTACAATTATTTTCTTCCCATATCCCAGTTTAGATATCTGGGGTCAGAGTGATACAGCAGCCCGGAGCATTAAGGGTTAAGGGCCTTGCCCAAGGGCCCAACAGTGGCAGCTTGGCGGTGCTGGGGCTTGAACCCCTGATCTTCTGATCAACAATCCAGAGCCAGTAAGTAGCCACTGGCTAATTTATTAATGACTTTGTCAAAATGTAAACATTTGGAGGTATAATATTTTTACTCGTGGTATCTGCTCTTATTGAACATTGCATTTAAGAAGAATCCGAGCTTAAGACCCGGTTTCTGAAAGTGCCTCAGAGGTTCTCTCTGCAACTAGGACTCCATAGTGAGAGCTCATTGTAAAAACTGTATCTAATGACCATCTGATTACGTTAATCAGCATGTGAGGGAGTCGGACGTAGCAGGAATGTGCTGTCCTGATTCTGATTAGCAGATTAACTGTGCTGGGATGACGTGCAGCCAAACGACAGAGCTCTGTATGTGTGTGTGTAAAACAGCTTCACTAGAGGCTGTGTGCTCCATCACTGAGTCTCTCCTCCACTATTTTACTCCCACTGGATCTCTGACACTCACTTCCCTCTACGACATGATGACGCCAACAAAAATGCGCTGATCAGTCACAGGTCGTGTCCCAAACTACACTTAAATACTGTTCTGTCTGTGGTACGTAGTGTTTTAGTATTTAGCAAAGTGGTGGTAGCTAGGTTAAGTGTTTGGCAGACAAAACAAGGCATCCTAGTTACCATGACAACTGGCTGCTGTCTGTGGCTACCCATGTTACTGTACTAAAGAGAGCGAGAGAGAGGGAGCGAGAGAGAGAGAGAGAGAGAGAGAGAGAGAGAGAGAGAGAGAGAGAGAGAGTGCGAGAGCGAGAGAGAGAGAGAGAGAGTGCGAGAGCGAGAGCGAGAGAGAGAGAGAGAGAGAGAGAGAGAGAGAGAGAGAGAGAGACTGCAGCCACTGAAGTAAGCTATGCATTACATTGCTCAATATTACATAACCCAAGATCTCACACACACAATCAGTGAGTCAGGAACAACCCCCAGCATCAGCATGACTCATCTACATGCTCTCTCACACACACACACACACTCACTCACACACTCACTCACACACTCACTCACACACTCACTCACACACTCACTCACACACTCACTCACACACACTCACACACACTCACACACACACTCACACACACACTCACACACACACTCACTCACTCACACACACACTCACTCACACACACACTCACTCACACACACACTCACTCACACACACACTCACTCACACACACACTCACTCACACACTCACTCACACACTCACTCACACACTCACTCACACACTCACTCACACACTCACTCACACACTCACTCACACACTCACTCACACACTCACTCACACACTCACTCACACACTCACTCACACAAACACACACACACCTGATGCCATGCTTAAAAACCAGACACACTCAAGCAGGTGGCAGTTACACAATACGTTTGTCTAAATGTAACATGCACGTTTGTTGGTGTGTGTGCCGTACCTTGCTCTTTTATTTGACGGATCTGCTTCACAGTTTCTTTCAGGATTGCACATTTGTCAGGCTTGACGTTGAAGTTATCGATGTCGTTGATGTTGGCGAAGATCAGCTCGGCGAGTTCTTCAATGTATTTATTCTCCTGCTCACGGTTTCGTTTCTCGGTGCTCCGCTTGGGGCTGTCGAAAAGGAAAGAAAAGTCAAGACCCTGAAAGTATTATAACTCCAGTCTAACAGTCTAACTAGTCTAATCTAGTCCAGTCCAGTGCTAACTCGGCAGTGCAGAAAAGTATAAAAGAGGTCATTAGAATAGATGTCTTAGAATAGACGCTACAGATCACGTGTAAGTTTATCCAGTGAACGGGATATACCACTATACCCGAGGTGGAGACTAGGACCATCTCGTTTTTGACTATTTTCCTGTAGCTCTGTTGTGCTTTACTCCTTAATTAATAAACAGAGTTTAATCGTCTTAATGAATGACCAGAGTCACATTATTAAAATTTAAATACATGAAAAGGAGGAAAACGTCTTTGACTTTGTGAATAAAGATTCTCACTTAAGCAAATAAATGAACAAAAACACACACAGTGTGATCACACGCACACACACCCAAATACACAAACATACACACATGTGCAGACACACAAATTCACAACAGTACACAAAAACACACACATGCAGACCCACACATACATAAATATACAAACGTACAGAAACACACATGTGCAGACCCACACACATAAATACACAAACATACACACAAACCCCCACACACAAAAACACATATGCGCGCACACAAATACACAAACATACACATGAGCAGACACGGACACAAATACACAGGCACAGAAATAAACAAACATACACACAAACACATTCACACTCGCACAAACAGATACATATGTACATACACAAGCATGTGCAAACACACCCAAACACACACACGCGTACGCACAATCAGATGCACGCACATACACGCACACACACACACACACACACACAAGCTCAAACACACACAAACACTTACCTTGGACCCAAGAGCTCTGATGAGCAGTCTTTGCGTTTCTGAGCCTCGACCCTAGCAGGGTCAGATGAGTTTTCCCCTATGCCGCTCATTTTAATACATGCCAGCAACTGCAGAGAGAACACACACACACACACACACACACACTGTCAGCATAACACACATTCACATAAAGATCCAAACACACTGTGTTTCATTTGCTGCACAGTTTCTAGGTATGGGCGATACGGCAAGAATCTCATATTGTGATACACAACATGCATCATGATACACATGGCTGCTAACAACACAGAACTTGCTTGAGGATATTCTTAGCTCCTGTGTATAAAAATAAACGTTCACTTGTGACCATTTTATAAGATTCTGTGGCTTTCAAAAACACATCATGTCAAAAGAAATAGCGTGTGATACCAAAACCCTGCTCGAGCTTTTATTAGCACAACAGGAGCAACAAGGAGACCAACAACACAACACAAGTTCAAGCAACTAACATGCAAAACTCTGGACAAGAGGAAACGGATCGTATTTAAATTGATGTCGAGAGAAGCTTTGAAACCTGTAGCTACCAGTTTAGCAGTGTCGCGCTGCTGGTTTGCTGTAATTTAGCTGCATAAATAAAGGTGATTTATAATATATATATATACTGTATATATACCAGAATAATTTCATCTGATATCATGCAAAGATCAGTTTATGATGAGGCACAGATCCCAGATAATCAGAGCTGATTAAAGGAAAAAAAGATGTTTGAGGGTCACATGATTTAGTCACATGGTTGGTGCTGGGAGGCAAAAGGGCTGAGTGAAAAAAAGTGGAGCAAAGGCGAAGTCAATCAATTAGATTCTACAATAGGTCTGTTCTCTAGAGAGAGAGAGTGCCACACACACATACACACACAGTGAGAGAAAGATGGTGAGACTGGAAACGATAGAGAGAGAGAGAGAGAGAGAGAGAGAGAGAGAGAGAGACTGTAACACCGATATATCAGAGACGCACCAATCAGATTTTTTGATCTTCTCTGTTAAAGTGTGTCTCTGATTAACTCTTTTTCCTTAATTGACACAGGGTCTATCAATCAAGTGTAGATGGTTAAGTCCTCGTGAAGGCTGTCACACAGTCTGACTCTTCATCATCATCATCATCATCATCATGTGTTTCTATTGAGCTCACCGCAAATAAAACCTGCTGGCCAACGTGAACTCTCCAGGCCAGCAGGGGGCTGTATTCATATTTATATTCGTTTTTATATTTATATTCAGAAAACTAAAAACGTAAAAAGTGGCAGTACTGCAAGTCTAAAATCTGCAGGACACAAGATATTCTTCATCTTTTTACCCAGAGAATATGAGGGATGCAAACTTTTGCTCCCAGAAGGATAATAAATACGATTGACGCCAGTAGCAAATGTTGTGTAATGTAAATGTAAAATGCACTGTTTTAAAACTTGCAGTTGTTTGCTGGAATTGAAATAAATAAATAAAAGATTGAACAGGGTCTTGACTCATGAACGTCGTCTGCGGATCAACCGCTTAATAAAGAAACAACAGCAAGGTTAACAGTAACAAATTCTAAAGTTACCAAAAAAGCACTTCAACATGGAGAGAAAGCAAAAAAAAAAAAAACAACAAAAAAAGGGTCAGTAAGAGATCGGTTCTGGTTATCGGTCACCGGTGTCGTTATATATGCACAGGAAATGACATCGGCATCCCTCAGTGCATGTGGAAGAACAGGGAAATGAGGCGTAATGAATTATTGAAGGTGAAATGCATTTTAATAACGACCACAGATGGTAATGGACTAGAGAATAAGATGTGGCTGCATAGTGGGGCAGAAAAACTGGTTAATGGGAGCTTCGGCAAATAGGTCACTGAATACCATCGTATATAATAGAGCTGATAGACGAGGAGAAAGTGAAGATGATGCACTGCATTAGAACGAGCTTGAAAATCTTAGTAGGAAAGAATCTTTAGTTTTGTCTGGTCTAAAGAATCGGACTAGTCTGGACAGACACACACACACACACACACACACACACACACATATATATTCCAGACGTACTCTCCAGTCTAGAGCGTCTGGCACAGTGTAGGTGACTTACGCAGAGCAGCATCGGGGCATGTCCCAATATTCAAATGAGCTGAATGTTGATAATAAATCAAGCAACTTACATTTATACAGTGACTTTCTCACACTCAGGTAAAAGTAGATGTGGGTTTGCTGAAGGAATTCCTCTGTGTGTGTGTGCGTGTGTGTGTGTGTGTGTGTGTGTGTGTGTGTGTGTGTGTGTGTGTGTGCAAGTGTGTGTGTGAGTGTGTGTGAGAGAGAGAGAGAGAGAGAGAGAGAGAGAGAGAGAATCTGAACTTGGTAGAAGTATGTAAGAAAGGATTTTATGTTTTTAAATGACATACTGACTTAATAAGACTTTACATTTAGAAAATAAACGGAAGGGAGGAAGGGAGAGAAGGAGGAAGGACATTCGAAAGATAGGAAAGGTATGAAGACGGGAAAAAGGTAAGAAGTAAAACATGGAACAAACGAAATTAAAACGAAAAGATGGAAGCAAATGAAAAGGAAATAGAAAAAAGTAAAAGGGTAAGGATGAAAAGGGAAAGGAAAAACAAAAAGGAAGGGAAGGGAACTGAAGGGAAGGGAAGGGAAGCAAGAACAGAAGGAAAGACGGAAGAAAACCAATCAGCTTGTATAGCTGGAAGTCAAGTAAAATACATATTTGTCTGTGTTTTGAATAAAAAAAGAAAAGTTTCTCACTTTGATCTTAAATAATTATTTAAATAGAATATTTAAAACACACACACACACACACACACACACACACACACACACACACACACACACACACACACAGTGTGTGCTCTTTATGTTCTCTACATTAGTAGGGCTGAGTTTACTGTGGAAAACGAGGTGTGAGGAAGAATCCTACTGTACTCCTCACACACTGCTGTCAGCCAGCTGGAGTTTAAACAGATTAAGAAGTGCATTAAAGCGTCCATGAAACGGCATAAAGGCGGTGATCTGATTCTGCATGAGACGTGTTCGGGGGTCTGACTTCCATCACAAGATCCAAGCACATTTAACCTCCACACTTTACTGATGCGATCTATAAGAGACGTGACGATTATTGGGATGGGTGATATGCAGTCCACATGGCTCTTTTATGAAAAAAAGGGAAAAGGGTGCAGGAGGAGTCAGTCGTTTTATTTATTTATTTATTTTAAATATACAAATTGTAATTTCAGACCCTACACATTGTAAATAGCTATATACACATTACCATAGACCATGAAAAAAGTGAGAAAACTAAGATTTATCATTGGTTATTCCTTCCTCTGAGCTATCTGCAGTGTGTGAGCTAAGTAGGTGGAGACATGCACGCACACACACCCGCGCGCACACACACACACACGGCTGCATGGTGCCAAAGCATGAGGCTGGCACGCTGTTAAGGCCTGGCCTGCACACACACACACACACACACACACACACACACACACACACACACATTACGTAAGGCAAGTGCTGCTATTGGATCCCTGCTGGATTGCAGTGGCCTACTTTACCAGAACGACAGAGAGAGAAATCAAATCACTGCAACGAGAGCGAGGTTACTTTATAACACAGACACGCCGGTTTAACCATAACACATGCCACAAGCTGCCTCATCACTACCAGACATTAAAGAGACATTTCTGTACACCATTACCAAGGCATATGCCCATAAATCATAAAAAAAATATATTTATATATATATATATATATATATATATATATATATATATATATATATATATATATATATATATATATATATATATATATGCTGAGGAAATACAGTCTCAACCCCAGTGTACCAACCAGGAACAAGGTCCAGACTTCAGGACTATGATATCAGAATGACTGACAGCCCTGCGGTGTCGACTGGAGGAAGCTCATAGAAACTGAAGTATGAGCAATTAAAGAAAGCAAACACTTCAGTCAAGAGAGACTCAAGAACATTGAACAGTCTCCACGACTCAACCTCATTTCCTAAATGATACCAAAATCAAAACAAGCTGACTCGGGGAGCTTTCGACAGATTTCACCCTCTGGATGTGGGGCAAGAGCCAAATCATTGCACAACATGAATAAACATCCAACTACTGTGCAATACACTATGTTGCTGAACACTGCACTGAACACCGCATTGAACACCGCACCGAACACAGCACCAAACACCGCACCGAACACCGAGTTGAACACCACACTGAACACCGCATTGAACCCTGCACCAAACACCGCACCGAATACCGCACCAAACACTGCACCGAATACCGCACCAAACACTGCACTGAATACCGCACTGAACACCGAGTTGAACACCGCACTGAACACTGCATTGAACCCTGCACCAAACACCACATTGAACCCTGCACCGAACGGCACAATGAACACCGCACCAAACACTGCACTGAACACTGCACTCTACTAACAAATTTCGAGAAAATAACCCATATTTTTGTAAAATGCTAAAGAAAATCTCCCATAGAGATGTGAATGAGTGCAACAGCCATAAGCATGTGATTTCCATCTTTTTTTTATCCCATCAAACCAGTCAGTAAACTCTGGTGTACAGTGGATGGAGGCGGAGTCATGCTCGAGAAGACCAATGAAATCAGTAACAAAACAATTGATTACAGGAGAAAAGACAAGCGTTGGATTGATTTGCAGTGACACTTTAGAGTCTTGATCTCTCCAGAGCTACAAATGTAGGGAATAAAATTCCATGTGTTTGGGTACTTTTGTGCTTTTGTGTGAAAACAGGTAGAACTCGCAATCTAGCTCAGAAACTTTTAACGCTTTTTTTTTTTTAACGCCTCCAATAATAATAATAATAGTTCCACAGCAACAATCCAAAGCAACATTATTATTATTACTATTATAACATTTACAGTGCAAAAATACTATATTTTTTTTTTTTTTTTTTTTTCAAAATGCGGATTCAAAGCAGCAAAAAAAAAAATAAAAAAACGTCGATTTATTTGAAAACATTTCGGAATAAAACCTTGGTGTGATTTGTTACAACCGTTATTCTACACGACAACTTTGTAACCTAGCACTTTATTTCCTTCACTTTATGGAACCACAAATAATCAAGCTGGAACTCTCTCATCTAATATTAATGCACAATAATAATTTTACAAAATAAACAGCCGTTGCATCAAAACAAGCCTTTGACTTTTTATATATTCACTTTTACTGACAGCAGAAATAAGAACCTTTATTATTTAGCCTCATGCTGCTTTCATTTATTTGTCAATGATGTTTTATTTTTACTGCTTTGGTTAAAAATGGATTTTTTTATTTAATAAGATTTCTTCCCCGTCTCCTACCAGTTAGCGCACAGTGTATGAAATATTTTACAACAGCTCTTTCTTATGTTATGACAGCTGCAATGTCATTACTATGACATGGTTATGTCATTGTTATGGCACAGGGGTTTGCATTCTTCAGTTGCATTCTTGTTTGCCAAGTCGGCCATTTTGAAACCATCTTCCCTCCGAAGACTCCGCCCTTTCAGCTAATTGTAAAAGCGTAACAAAATAGTTCTTCTACGCAAGGCACTACGCTAGTATGCAGTTTTTTTGGACACTGCTGTCAGTCAATTTTTATGTGACAAAACATAAAGAGCATAATCGCTACTGTATCTACTGGATTTGACCCATGAACTTTATATCGCTTCTGCTTATTTTCATTTGTTTTCATTATATGACCATAAGAAGGTGCGTTTTTGTTCCCCAGGGCAGAGCCGTTAAACTTTACAAACCATTACAAATCAAATGCGAATATAAAACACCCAATAAAGAAGAACTGGAACTGGCCAATTGGAATATTTTGTTCTTTCTTTTGCTCAGTATAAAACAGATTTGTAGCGGAAAATGGCGTTTTAGTGAAGACACAAAGTCAAAATATCTTAAGAACAGACGTAATACTAAATATATTTATTAACAAATCTTACAAAATGTTTCTATTTTATTGTATATTACTATGTTGTTGTTGTTTTTTCCTGTTAACTGTTGTTTTGTTTTTTATTATTGTTGCATCTACTGTTACCTTTGTGGCCAGGTCATAAAGATTACCAACTAATATAAGTACGGACAAGCTTTAAGATTTACATATTACTATTATTATGTATTAAGAATAAAGTATTAGTATTAATAAGTAATATCTGGGAAGTATTAACTATTATATTTAATCACACTTGACCTTCTGATTTGTCTTTTAATCTCTTTTCCTGACAAACTTTCACTTCCCTTTCCTAACATCAAATGAGCTGTACGTTTCCTGCCAGCTTGTTGAGTGCAGCTGCAGAAGGCTGGAAAATTACACACCACGCTGCAGATTTATACACGGCTGTGTGTGTGTGTGACTTTACACACTGCCGAATATCAGTGTTACAGCACAGCGTGAGGTTAATTAACCACAGAGCTTGAGGTTTATAAAGAGGGGAAACTGCAGTGTCCAACCTTTTGACGAACGCTAACATCCAAACATTAAATCGCTCTGGATGGTGAATTGCAACCTGCTAAATTGTGTCTGCTTATAATGGGAAAGAAAAATAAACAACACACACACACACACCAATGCCATTGCATGTGGCATTGAAGAAACAGGTAGTTTTTGTCCCATTAGCGTTGCATTTAGAGAGAGAGAGAGAGAGAGAGAGAGAGAGAGAGAGAGAGAGAGAGAGATTGTAATCATTGGCAGAATCAGAAATGTGTGACAAACATTAAACGAAAGAAAGAAAGAAAGAAAGAAAGAAAGAAAGAAAGAAAGAAAGAAAGAAAGAAAGAAAGAAAGAAAGAACATTGCTTAGCAAAGTTGACTAATTAGCACACTGGATGACAGACTAGATGATAGACAAGAGGATCTTTTTTCAATTTAGAAAATAAAAAAAATTGTTCAAAACACTGATGAAACTGAGCAAAACTAACATTTACATTATTGGGCGTCAAATGGCCGCGCTAGTTAGGTGGGTGGGATCGATAATTTTATCCAATCATGTCTGTGTTTGCCCGTGTGTGTGTAAGATGGTAGACAGCACTGTCTGCTACGCTGCCCTGTGACACTGCATGAGCAAAAATAGCAAAACACAACAAGCCACCTGGATCAGATAATCATTCTCTGATGATGACAAGATTATGAATTATTGTGCTATATATTTCTTTATTCTTATTAATTACTTTAGCTACCATTAGAAGCCTTGTCAGTTTGGATTCCAGGCAACCAGAACAGGACGACTTCTCATTTATTTCAACAACGCATCCTTTTATCCTTTTCTCATTTCTTCCTCTAAGGAAGCGAGAAAACAAAACCAGGACAGGAGAAATCAAGGACAAAAGTATTTTGTAAACTGTAATGTTTATGTCCATGCAATTTCAATTTAAATTTGATCAATTTTAATCATCATCTGACTATAGCCCAATATATTCTAATTGGATCTTGTTTGTTTTCAGTATGTGCTTAAGTGTTAATGCTGTATGTTAACCAACCAAAAGAAGGAGTGAAAGAAAGAAGACCCACAAAAACATCAAATCTGCAAGGAATGATTTTTTCAATCACCCATTCTTTTGCTGACTGTATGGGAGGGAGAGGGAGAGAGAGAGAGAGAGAGAGAGAGAGAGAGAGAGAGAGAGAGATAAGTCTAAGTAACGAAAATGATAAGTAAAGTAATGAAAATAAGTGGGAGACAAAAAAGAGACAGAAAATAAAACTCAGCTTCACTCATAAGCTCATTCTGCCATCACTCCATCGCTCTAAAAAGACTCAGAAATGATCCATTTCCGGAAAGCTGATCGTGTTCATAAATGTTTAACACAGAGGGCCACTTCAGAGGGCCACTGGGAGATCATAGACACGTTCAAAAACAACCAGACAGAGAGAGAGAGAGAGAGAGAGAGAGAGAGAGAGAGAGAGAGAGAGAGAGAGAGAGAGAGAGAGAGAGAGAGAGAGAGAGAGAGAGAGAGAGAGAGAGAGAGAGAGAGAGAGAGAGAGAGATATTTCCTTCCATTCATTCCATTCACACCAGAAGCTTATCAGAAGCTCAAGTCACAGTTTACACCCAAGTGATTCAGTCGTGTCATTTGAAGTTTTTCTGGACAGCCTCCTCTCAAAAGTACTGGCTTGACACTTGAAAACGGACCATGTTGCTATAAAATATGTTCATGATTGTTTTGTTGTCAAACCTGCCCCTTTGTCGTCACAATTATCTCAACCTAAATTTTCTGGAGTGTGTTTTGGGATCAGTGTGTTAATGTAGTATCTTCAAATGAAAAAAAAAAAAATGATGGAGTATTTAGGTAAAATTCAAATCCTTCCAAAAAAAAAAAAAAAAGAAAAAGAGAGAATATAGGAATCAAGGCTGCCCATTTGTTATCAAATGGAATGAGAAAACAAACACAGCAGTTTGTGCATGAATACATCCATCCATTTTGTGTAATGCATGAGTCTATCCCAGGGGACTAAGGGCACAAAGTGGGGGAAAACCCTGAAAAGGGTTGCAATGCATTACAGGGCACAAAATTAAGTACTATTTAAAGATGCTAATCAGAATACAACACATGTTTTTGTGCTAGGGAAGGAAACCAGAGTACACAGAGGAAACCCCCAAAGCATGAGGAGAACATGCAAACTTGTACATGCACAAAGGCCAGAGACAGGATTCACGCCTCAAATCTGGAGGTATGACACCAAGCTGATAACCACTGAGTCACCATGCCAGCTAATGGGCTTTAAAAGTGTTGTTGTTTAACATATTTGCTGATTTTATTATACAAATTAGCATCGCAGTTTAGACTGCATGAGGTCCATCAATATTCATTGTTTACAGCTATGTGAGACATACCAATGTTCTTATGTGTATAGGCTGTTCTTACAAACAAATTTAAAACTATTCCTTCGCTTGAGTTCAATACGGTATTTTCGTCAAACGCGCATGTGAGTGGGATGAAAATACCTCATAGTTTCCCAGTAGGAGCAAGATCATTTGAGTAAACAATTTGTGTCAAGTTCGCTCTCAAAATGGCAGGGGAAAAAAGGTGATCATGTGTGCCTATGTGTATGATGTGGTTCTTTGCGGTAGAAACACAGTAGAAAATGTGGCTCTTGGTCTCTGACTGGTTGGCCACCCCTGGGTTAAGGTGTTGGACCGCTGAATAAAAGGTCATGAGTTAGAAGCCCAGGTCTACCAAGCGTCCACTGCTGGGCCTTTGAGCAAGACCCCTGACCCTCATTTACTCAGTTGTATTTAAAAGAAAATAGCTAAAATGCTTTATGAGAGAGTGACAAATGTAGCAGAACATTTACCGCTTCTTTAGACTAAACTCAAACTACTAGGTAGCTAAAACGCAAGCTTCACAAATGTTGAGGTTCGGTTTTCAGAAAAACAAAACAAACATTTAATGCAGGCACAACTCCTTCATAAGACAACTGACTAATGATTCGTGTCAGCTTCTGACTCACACATCTGATGCGTGAACAAATTAATGATGATGAATACAGCTTGCATTAAAATGCCTTATGCCACTTTTCAAGTTTGTCCAACACCAAATGTGTGATTCATCAGCAGGCAAACATCTGACATGTGTGGTGTTTATAGTGGGTTATCCTGTGTGTGGGTACACCACCAACACAGTGACTAAGAAACCCAGGTTCAACAAGAGAAAACGTTTAGGTTAGTGACCAACTGCTCATTTAAATCATCACACCTTCTTAAAGGAATGGCTTTGAAAAGGATCATCTGCTCAGTGTTCTTCCATTTCCTCCACATGGAATCAATCAGCCAAGACATGTTTAGTGCTTGGGAACAACTTCTTGAAGAAAGTACTGTACACCAAAGATTCCAGCTGTGGAGAAACAGCTCTGCTTACAATCAGGGAAGGAAAATGAAAACTAAAAGATCAAAGTTACAACAAACTAATGAACAATGAAAAATCTACAATTACCTGTTAAAAATTCTCACTATATTTCAAGAAAACAACACTGGATTGTTTCCTAATTGCAGTTTCGGTATCGGTATTACAAAAGAAAAAGTGGTTAAAATTCATCTCTGTTAGAAATTACAAGAAAATGGAAACTATGGAACAAGGAACTACTGAATACAGAAAATAGAAAGCGCAGTTTAGAGCGACTAAGCAGCAGTAGAAATTAAAAAATGCTGACAGCTAGGGAACAGTGGGAATTGAAAACAATGAAACGTGTACTATTTAGCAAAATGATTTATTAGGGTGGAAAGTTATGCGTTCAGCGGCCGCAACAATGCTTACAAGTTGCCATGACAACTGGCCTCTGGCTATGGGTGTGTCCTAATCCACACACTACATCAGAACACTACATCATTTTTTTTAATTATTGCCATTTTATTTTAGTTATTTTATTGGATTTTTTTTTTTTTATTTCTATGAGTAATTTAAGTTTAAGATTTTGCATGCAGCCAAGAAGAAAGTAAATACACACTTCCTAACATTCCCAATTCGTCAGAACTGTTACGCCTGGTTGCACAGGAAATAATACGAAGACAAGGGGACAAGGGGATGAGAGAAAGACAAGTGTGCAAGAAGAAACAAAGAGAGAGGGTGGATAGGAAGAGAAGATTAAAGAGGAGCTTATCCTCCAAGTCATCTGCTCTTAATGACAGCTGACAAACTGGCCATGCAAATCTCATGTGAGCATCTCGAGCTGCTCCTCCCCCATCTAACACACTCACACACACTCTCTTACACACACACACACACAAACATAAGATATGCTTACACCTACGCCAGTAATAAAAAGGAAAGGTTTTGGCTTATAGTTTTATAAATAAAGGCTGCATATTTTTTTAAATAAAAACTCAAATTTGTGAGGACCAAAAAGGATGAAATATCCTCACAAACAGTTAACACATGCCCACACACACTTACAGCTCACACATGCAGCGCACAGCTAACACGTGAAAATTCCTCCGGCTTCTGACACTGTGCTCAGAACATGAGGCCAAGGTTGCCAGATTCTCAGGACAGAAGTACAGATAATCAAAACCAACCCTTAAACACAGTCCAATACTCAAAACTCAAAATGCTCACATAACATTGTCACAGGTCCAACAATGTGACTAATTAACAAATGTGCTCTGATATCTACAAGATAATAAATATATTTAAACACACAGTTTCATAAACAGCCCTTTTGTCAAGACTTAGTATTAGCACAACTATTAAAATGAGTACACCAATTCACTGAAAGACTAACGTGTTGATTCCAAAGTGTTTTATTGTAGAGATAGAAATAATCTTATGGAATTTATGGACAATGCACAAACCTGTACCAACAGACAAAAAAAATCATAAAAATATCCAGCAACACCCATTCATAAGTAACCCAAATCTGAGGTAAAACAGCTGACCTGGCAACATTGTGAGAGGCTCTTCAGTCATGTGACCCATGAGAGCAAAGGCAGAAAAAGGCAGAGCAGGTGGCACACACACACACACACACACTCTCTCTCTCTCCCTCTCTCCCCCACACACACACACACATTCTCTCTCTCTCTCTCCTACACACACATGCACGCATGCACGGTCTGTCCTCAAAGTGCAACCAAACAAACAAGAGCCTGGAGGACACAGATAGGAAAATGCTTCTTGTTGCTAACTGATAAAAGGCAGACGATTAAAACCACAAATACAATATAAGCATGAGTGCCGAGGTGTAAACAAGAAAGAGTTCCTCTTTCACTGCACGAGCCCGGTTAAACAGGAAACAGCGTCACAACTCCGCAGAAACCACGCCAGCTCTCACTTTCATTCATGTCTTATTTTAACACAGAATTGTTTCACCAAACTCTCTTTCAAAAGCAAGACACATTCTTACAGCCAAAAATGCTAAAATTAGCCTAGCAGGTATAGAGTAGGGAGTATGGCTACCTGACTGAACCATAAAGAACCCATCTGATGTTCTATTGAATGCATTGACAGCAGTTAACAGCCTGGCTAGCTATTTATATACTATTGTTTAGCTGTAGAAAAGACAAATCCAAACACTAAACAGCTATTAATGTTTTATCTAGCTAGCTAGGACAGGCCTTGGTTTAGATTTTGTGATATGCTGCCTGCCTGCTTATGTCCTGAAATGATATGACAAATATTTTTAAGATTTAAATATATATATATATATATATTATTATATATATATTATTATTATTATTATAATTTATTTATTTTAGCTTTATTATTTATTATTTAGCTTATTATTAAATATGTTAATTATCCTTAAATCAATAGAGCTACCAATGGTGTAGTGATTATTATATTAATAATATTTACAGCTTATTAGTTGTAAAGTCGTTTTTGGGGACATTTAAGAGGACTAGCCATGAGGACTGTCTCAGCAAAATGTTGAATGTTAAAATGTTAATAATATAACCATTCCAAAATCATGGAGCCTTTGTCTTAATCTATTTAATCTTACCTCAGTTTCAGTCCACACACACACTCAGGCCATTCTTGCAGCGGTGGGAATCTATATGCATCATCAGCTTCACTCTCTGTGTAAAAAAAACAGACATTATGACAATAAATCATTTAAATTCAAAAGGTGATCCAAAAGATCTGTTCATAAAAATCATGACAGAACCGTCACTCCAAATACTAAACTACTTAATCAGAATGTCTACAAGTGTCATATCCCGACATGTTTGATATGAGAATGTAACATACGTTGTGCACTGTATTCAGCTAATTATCTTTACAAACGCCACGCATCATGATATATTCATGCCATATTGACTTCCACAAAAGTGATATTTTCACTCAGTCAGTGTGATATACAGCGTGTATCAGTGAGACAGCTGAGGTTACCCAGACCAGTCTGACCGGGTGGGTTTAAGCTATTAAAAGACCCCGAGCAGCTTTGGAACTGATCTGGAGTCAGAAACGCCCTGCTGAGGGAGAGAATCTGGACTTCATCTATCAGGAAGCACCTGAAGCAGGATGCCTCATGGCAATTATATAGATCAGCTACTGGTTTATGTCAAATGGCTTGTGAGCGAAATTCTCTAGTGAATGGGGGGTTTGTACACACACACACATTATATATATATATATATACACACACATATACACACACACGTATACATATACATTATATATATATACATACATACATACATACATACACATATATACAGTATATACTGTATGTGTGTGTGTGTACAAAAGTCATTTAACTGGTAAGGAAAAGCTGTAAATATTCAGAATATTCTATTTCACAAGCAGTTAAATCATCAGATGATTACAGAGACAAATAATTCAATGACAGAAGTCTGTGTGACTTTGTTAAAGTTAGTAAGTTTGGAAAACGCTGCTTGCCTAAAGTAACATGTCTCATTTTCATGCAAATTGTGTCAGTTTTCAATCTTGAATATTGATCACTGATATATTTGCAATGGGGCAAGAAATCCCATTATGAATACTCAGAATACAGAATTCAGTACCGGCTAATCTTTGTGTGATTTACGAGCCAAAGCAACTGAAATTTTTTTTTTTATATAAAGTTGTATCTGTTAAAAGCACTGTTATATTGCAGAGTCAGGAATTCAGTGATGTTTTTTTATTTAATATGGCTTTAAAATTCCATTTGGAAGGAGGTTTAAAATGTAGTTGCATTGGTTTACATCACCTACATTGTGTCCTTAATGTACGACACACACACACACAATAGTAAAATAAACACATAAAAAACTGCAACCCCACGGGCTGAGTAAATAAATTATTATGACTGTTACAGTTAGTATACAGTCCCTCTGTTAGTTGCATATTTGCCAACAAAACAACTTTATTTTTATGAAACTTTTTCTTAACTTAAATGTTAAAAAAACCCACCCCAAGATATGCCTGTCAGACTGTGAAATCTTTTGAATACGATTACTTAATATACTTTTCTAGTGTAATATATTCACATTAACAGTAAATTAAATAAAAACCACAGTCAAGGCTGTCAATAAAGTGTAATGTAAATGCAAAAATCCCCTTCACTTAGCATACACACTCATCCCAGAACAATTACCAGAGAGAATGAGTCTGTCATTAAGTGGGGAGAAAAAATAAAAAAGATTTTGCAAAGGACCGGGGGATAATAATCACGCTGATAATCATGCCGAAGCTGGTAACGGATTTAATCGTGTCCTGCACATCTTCAGGGCCTGTTCGTCCGCCGGGGAGTCGGCTCCGGCTTATTAGATGGTAACATGAAGTACGCCTTTTTAATTACGTTCTGAAAGTAATTAGCAAAAAAGGAGGTTTAAATCATATCTCTCTCTCTGCTTCCAAAATTAGTTGCAGGAAAAAAAACAGAAGCAGTGAAGCAGGATCATGGATGGGATGACTTCTATTACACTCAGAGCACCGACCTGAGAGGAGACAAAGCTCTAAATCCTCCACTGTCAACAATGAGGCTGTAGGCATGTGCAGATAATCTGTAGGTTACTACAACATTCAACAGATACAATATTATAATCATGGAGGAGGCCACCTAATTAGGCAACACTTTTAATGTAGTATGAGAAATTTGCCCTATTTGGAAACCAGAGCAAGAAACAATCTACAAAGGTTTGAAGCAGTGTGAGAGAAAGCCACAAGATTAGTGTCACCTCAGAGCACTTAAAGAACTTTAATAAAACGAACACAATTTCTGCCCCATATTTAGCCTAGCAACCAACATACTCTTTGATTTGTACTGGAGCTACAAGACTAATGGTGCAAAAATAAATGAAGAGGATATGTGCCACGCAGCACTAGCAAACCGTATGCCTATGCGTATAAATTACCAGTGCATATAATAATATGTAATAAAAATCTGCTTTTTTAAGCCAACAATCAACCAAGAGGCCAAAGGGGGGCCAAAAAATGCATAAAGCTACCACCACCATGCTTCACTGTTCTCAGGGTATTGTGTAACATTGGGGTTCCACCAACTGTAATGCTTTGTGATAAGGACAAACAGAACTGTGGTTGTTGAGTATCTATGTCTTTAAATAAACTGCAAATGAAATTTTTATTTGGCTCATTTATGTTTTGTTCTATCTGAGCTATGGTGTCTCTCTTTCAGTTACCCCTGCCCTCTTTGTTGATTCAATGATTAATTTACTCAGACTTTTGGTGAGCAATATGCATTCCGTGTTTTATTAATGGATTTAATTGTTTGTTATGGAAAAGTCTGGGATCGTTTTTATAACCTTGATCGGATACCTTATTATAATTAATTTCTAGGATGGATTGGTCTGGGTTGTGTTAAAGATAAAGAGATGAATTAATAAAGAATGAATGATTTTCCTAATATTAAACCAGTATAACCAAAAAAGAATAGGTCATGAACTGAATTGTTTAAACATTGAATGTTACCACAAAACTGTGTTAACTATTTCTGCTTACAGCATCAATATCAACTTAAAACCTCGGCAACTTCCATGCAGTCATCTAAACCCAAACGCCACCGAGTTGCTATTTTCATAGATTTGTTTAGAAGGAAGCAAAGCATAAACAAAACTTTGTTTTAGCCATCAGTCAGTACATGTGTTGTTTGTTCTCTTGTTTACACATCCTGGAAGTCAAAAACATAAGCGTTTGTCTTCAGTGTAACACCTAAAACTGTAACACCTAAAATTTTGAACACCACTCGACAAAACTTGAACATGAGAAGCACGCTGCAAAGTCTGTCCTTTCCTAATGTTACCACATGTTAGATTTCTTTTAAAGCCACACTATAAGCCAAATATGTTTCACAGGTTTGGGCACTTTCAAGAAATTCAGGCAAATAATGTGTAAATGAACGTGGGGAAGACGGTGTAATTTGTTAGCTCTGTGGATGAGCAGGTGTTACTCTTCCCAGCAGTACAGAAGGATAATAGCTAACCTCAGGCTAAACACACTGCTCATGTCCCATCCTATAATTCTGTTTATAAACAACTTCCATATGAAAAACACAGCATTCACACACTCTTAGGAACATATTAGCAGGTGTGCGGTTGCCACCTGTCTCATGCTAACATTTTTCTTACTGTTTTGCTTAGCGTGTTTATGTTTGTACAAAGATACATTCATCGAGCTAACGTTACACCACCTGGAGCTTGCATTCTGTATTTCTAACTTGATATCTGTTTATGTCTAGCTCAGAAGTGTAATAATGTCATTAATAGTGCAAAGTGGAAAATTTAGAGGTTTTGTCTCCCATGTGGAGAAACGTGAAAAGCTAATCAGAATGAAACCTGAAAGCGCCTGAGAGATATCAGCCGTGGGTAGAGGTTTCTGACGCTGAGATTAGCCAGGCGGTAAAATGCACGTCTGGAGGCAATGCTGTTCGAAACTATCTGCTTTCTGCATGACAGGCAGCATGTGATTATTACTGGGTTGGTCACCTAGCATAGTAATGCTAGGGAAAAACACTGGAATCACCAGCTTTCATAATGTGTGTAAAACTGGTGACAGCGATGAATCATTATGCTGGGATAAATACGGCTTTAAACAATTCTGATGTTCAACCTAAGTGCATTTGTCTACAGTCTACCTTAGTATAACTTACACAAAAATTAAACAAACAATCACGTTTCAAAACCAGAGCAAGTAATAACTAAATCCACCAAAACAATTCAAACTTTGATAAATGCATAAAAATGATCTGAGGCTTTGATGCTAATATGAGACACGAGAAATCGGGCACTGTATCACAGATAGATAGATAGATAGATAGATAGATAGATAGATAGATAGATAGATAGATAGATAGATAGATTTTGACATCTATAAGTGACATCAACTTTGACATCTTTGACTCATACTGTACTTCTTCCTGCCTCAGGATTACATATCTCTCTCTCTCTCTCTCTCTAGTGTTTAGTTTCATTTTGGTGCAGAATGATTTGGTTCCTTTTAGCTTTTCTGCAAGTGACACTTGTTTTTTTTCCCCTCTCTCTCACTCTTTCCCTCTCTCCCTTATACCACTTATCCTCTTCATTCTCATTCTTGCTCAAGTCCAAATTGGCAGTTTGGCCTCATGCCACATCCACAAAAGACAAACACAGTGAGTGAGCTTAGTCTTCTTCAGCGTGTTAAAAAGTGTTTGTTTTTATCTTTACACATCAGGGATGTGTAAAGGGCTAAAAGCTGTTAGGGGAAACGGCTCCGTACTCAGCGTGTGTGAGAATTAGGGTTAGGTTATTATCACAATATTGGTTTAAATGGTGTGTTTAAACTGTAGCTCCTCTCATTGGACAGTGGCTGGACTGTAAATCAGCTTCATTCAGGATTTGGCTTGAATACAAACACAGCTAGGCTTTTTAAAATGAGATCTTGTAAAGCCTAACAGTCAGCCAAACAACTAGCACTAGCCAGCGTGTTACCACACACACCACCTCTGAGACCGTGCTCCATTCAACAAGGTAAACTTTCGCTACCAGACTGCAAGCTAACTCACTTGTATAAACATATTCCTCTCACATTTTTATTCTTTCCTCATTCTGTCTACCAGATGGCACATACTTTAACTTTATCTCAGTTCCTACTTCTGTTGGGAAACAAGGAATGACAGCATGTTCAATCTAATTGATAATGCCATCATTGTTCACCCTGAATATCACAATATATTTCGTGTAACGGATAATTGGCCCACACAGACATTAGAGGATTAGCAGCGCTGCTTATTCTCCTGGAGCTCACGTAATGAGACGAGACAGACAGAAGGAACAACTTTAGTGAGAGAAAAGCGGAGTATATTACACTCATGTGAGAGTGCGTGTCATCACCCTGCTGGTGCACAACACGACCGTGAAATTGCATTACAATTACATCACAGCATCCAGCTGTTAAACACCGTCATTATCCAAAAGTAGCTCTTTGGCCGCTGGTTTTCTAAAATAAACCATAATTTCACAGTGTATCTCCAGGCCATTTACTGAAATATGACATCAGGAACAAAAATAAAGAGAAAATACTGGACCAGTAAGGCTAAGCCTGCGTTACTGACAGTTATAAGTAAAATAGACGTCTTTCTCAACGTTAGAACAAATTTAAAAAAAAAGTCTTTTAAAAGGTCACAAGACATTAGGTTTGATTAGAAAGTACTAAGTCTGACACACAGCATTAGCACAATATTGTACCTTGCATGTCTGAGTTTTTTTTGTTTTTTTTATAGTCACGTATCAATCAATCACTGCTAAAACAGCAACAACAATGCTTGGCAAGCTAGCTAGACTAGTTCATGAGCTAACAATAGTATGTTGCATTTTCCTAGCTGGCTACATTAGCTATTGTTATTAAACTACTATATTGTGTAGTTAGCATCCTGAAAACATTATTTTGTATCGCATAATAGCATTCTGAAATAAATGATGGCCTCATGGGTCTCAGTATCTTCAGAACTGTGTGAAGACCCTTACAAAAAGTCTTTCAAGGCCCTCATTTATGTTGGATCGCTTCTTAGCACATGTACACCTACTGTAAAAGCCATCGATTTAAAATATTTAACTTCTCAACTATTCGTTCCTTCCCAGTTTAATCAGCCTATTACACTGAAGAGTTCCCTACCTTTAAATTAGCTTAGAGCAGTGTTAGCTTTCAACCAATTTAAATAAAACAAAACTTTGTTGAATGTATGATAATCACCATACTAATCAGTGTTTTGAGAAGGCAATCATCCACACATCTAATGTCTGAATGTTTAAAGTTGACTACAGTAGAACAGCACCAGTAGTTTCAGGCTTTACATGCTCTTACAGAGCAAACAAAAGACATGTTGTGGAAGCATCCATTTTGTTTTTCTACTTCACACATCAAACTTGCAAATTACCACTTACCAGCTACCACAAACACTACATTAGTGTCTACTGTAATCCCATGTCAATGTAATACCTGCTTATTTAATATTATGTGTTATTTATTTAGATAGTCAGTAGCTATTCATATTTTCAAACAATTTAATGCTTTTGTATGCAAAGCAATTAGCCAATTACCTGTTCAGCTAGTTGACTGCAACAACCGACAAGACCACAAAATTAGATAGTTAGCAAGCTAACAAGAGCTAGCTAGTGTTAAACACTTTGTTCAACTCTATTATGATTTCTAAATTACACTGTATGCAATTTTGTACGTATGACAGCTAATTCAGCTAATGCAATACTGTGTACATATATTATTTAACTCAAAAACTGTTAGAAAATACTGCAGGTCATTTTTTTTATTTAAGAGCATTTCTAATAAACCAAGTTTTTTTTTTTTTTTTTTTTTTTTTACAAATGGCATAAAGTATCCAAAAACATTAGAACAAAAAATAAACAGTAAACCACAACATAAATCACATGGTCCCTGTGCAATTTTAAATCCTTCCCCTTTAAAATCACCTAATCTAATCAAGTTTCATTGATACTGAAACTAAAATGTCACTTATTTACCCAATCAGTTTTCTGTATTCATCTTCAAAATTCATATATTAGAAATGTGTCTTCATCTTCTATTCCCCAGTACAAAACCTTAACCACTAAGCTATCTCTGCTTCCAAGATTTAGTTGAAGCGAAGTCTGAAGGCCATTGAAAACTGGGGTTTGAGTGCTTGTTTTATGGAGATCTATAAGTGTGTGTGTAAGCTCTTGGCCTCGGTTTGACCTCATATTAAGTGTAGAGCCTCACGTTTGCCCCTTTTATGGAGTGAAAGAGAAGCAATGCCGACCTAATGGAGGATCAACCTCAAGCTCAACTCGTGGTCCACCTCAGCTTCACCTGCCTCAGCATCATTGTCTCTGACAGCTTGGAATTTCCTTAAATATTAGACTCATGGCCTGGTGCCAAACTTGCGCTAATGTTCGACCACTGAAACCAATAGACTGCACTTTAAAAGCATCATGACCCTGGATATTGGCACATGTCTAACTGAGGTGTCTCTGGGGAGGAGGGAGGAATGCTTGGCAGGAGTAATGACAGAAAACAAAATGTTCAAAAAGGTTACTGGCTTCCTAAAATGGTTCTACATGGAACCATGTATGACATAAAAACAGAAGGTATTACACAGAACCTTTAGGACTTCCCCTATAAAATAAACTCTCGATCACAGCAATACTTGACCAATGTGGTTGTCGGTGAGCTCCTGTTTCCCTAGGAAGGCAAATAGCACTTTCCTCAGAGTGTTTTCAGATGCCCTGTAATGTAGCATGGGCAGTAGTTTGAAAAGATGTGATGGCTGGCTTCACGCGTCTATAAGTAAGTTAGCCCTTACCCTTTCTTGGTTGGTAGCTGTCATGTGAGAAGAGAGAACTAGATAGTGGGAGGTTGACTAGGAGAAAATTTGAGTAATAAGAAAAAAATCCTAATAACAGAAACAGTTAACTTGAATTTAACCACTCTAGTTTTTAGATTCTTGGAAACATCAACAACTGAAAGCACAGTAGTTAGCTAGCAATCTGGAGAACTAGCAAATGCAAATAGCAAATAAAGGCTACTACTACTAAATGCAAGACTACTACGGTAAACATATTCTTAAATAGAGTGAAACATTAGCAAGCTAGCCAGCAGACAATAGCAAGTAGCATTGGCAATGAGCTAGCTGTTTAACATTACAGACAGCTTCAATGTTGATGATTATGCTTTCAAAACAGCTATTAGTATGATCAGCGTTGTAGATTTAACCAAGTACTGTGTCTGTATGTTAACTCTAATATGTTAAGCTAATACTGCTATAAACTCATTTAGGAATAGAGAAGAAGGACTTGAGTGGCCATATTGATAACTTCATATAGAATGCAGAATAAGCCAAAAGCAACAATTTTTTCACTATGCAATGCAGTCTGTTCAGTTACAACATACAAGCGCCAAAGATAAGAGTGGACAGACAAAATGGTTCAACAGTTTTATAGGTTTATAACCTTGTTGCGCTGATGTATTGTTGTGGTGCTGTCATAGGTGTGTCTATATCAAGGATTTTAAACTTGGCTTCGAACCTGGTCCAATCAATCCAATTTTAGAACCAAAACTATCCATGTTACAGATTGAGATTTTCCCCTCATGTTCCTTTTCCCCTATCAGTCTTACAAAGCTTCTTGCGTTTTGGTCCATGTCAAAACTCTTTTGTCAGAGATTTGTTCCCTTATTACATCTATAAATAGTTACAGAAGTTACATGTGAAGGTGTTGAAACTATATTCATTATATCAACAAATCAAATTTATAGTAGGTCACTTAATATCTGTTGCAATCTTAGTTTTAAGCTCATCGTTGGCCAGTAACCGTTCAGGGCTTCAGAGATACACTGGAGTCAATGAAACTGTATTACAGCTGAATGTGAACAGCAAAGTAATGTAGCAGGCCTGCTTTCCTCCATGCCCTTTGCTCTCAGTGTAATCTGAGACATTAGTAAAATCCCTGCACAGGCAGGGCACGCAAACAGCAACAGGCACTCTCAGGCACACACACACACACACACATTCTAACACACACAGAATTCTCACATCCATCCCAGCTAATGAAGGCAGACAAGAAGGTCGTCATTTCCCTGCTTTCCCCTAATTAGGCCTGTTCACCATAATTCACTTACAACCCAATAAAGCACATTATGGCTGCAACCGGAGTCTATGCCAAACTGTAACACTGAGGCTGTACTACAATTTATAATACTGTAATCATGTTTTGGCATTTTTACTTAATGTTTGGTAGCACTGTTGTCTTATTAGACATTTGCCTTTTAGTTAAAATTGGTTAAAACGGTTATTGAAATACTATACTGTTATTTAGAGAATTTGTTCCCTCACAATAAAGGCAGCTTTTTCCACAGGGCCTTTTTTTTGACCAGTCAGAAGGCGTTGCGAGGCAAATTTCACAGAAATGTATTATATTTTTTAAATAATAAATAACAGTAATAGTAACATTTATGTACAATCTTAAACTGTGATCGTTATACATGAAGAATAAAGGAGCTTACCTTTAATTCATGCATTATGGTTTTCATAAACAATCCATATGTCAAACGTCTGCAAAGTCCAAAATATAGATATATAGAAAAAAAAAGGAAAGAAAAGAAAAAACCTGATTTAAACTCCGTTAAAAATCAGCACCCTGAACCATGGCCATAGAAGTGACGCAAAGCTGGTTACACGTTCTTATGAAGCAAGGGCAAAGTTTTAAACAGCTAAGTGAGCAGAGGGGGTCAAAGGTCAGCAGCGTTGAGAATAAAATCAAGACTTTATAGCACAGTGCTTGAGTGAACTGACATTTCCCGTCCCACCGGACCGGTCATGTGACCGGGAAAGCCCTGAGAGGATTTGCGACATTTAGATTTCAACGTGTGGAAAGGGACAAAGCCACTGAAATGTACCAGCTTTAGAGAGGCTAAACTTGCTCTTTCTACACAAAAATATACTAAAACCCAAACTGAAACAATATCTGTTTTAATATACTGTATTATTTGAATATTGTTACTGAGTAAACTATCGCTCCTCCCACAGTATTTCACATTAACAGGCTATCTAGCGGATTCCTAGTAAGAATGTTTGCCCTAGATATAAGAAACGACTCAATCGAAATGGAGGATGAGGAGGATTTCGGGACTGAAGCATCATTTTGTTCACCAGAGATACAAAAGTGTGAAAAACATATTGTGTAGATCTACAACACTGAATTTAAAGTAAAAATGTAGCTTAAAAAAAAAAAGACAGTGATCTCAACATGTACTCACCAGCTGCTTGGATAACAGAGAGAGAACTTCACACACACAGAGAGAGCAAGAGAGAGAGAGAGAGAGAGAGAGAGAGAGAGAGAGAGAGAGAGCTAGAGAACCCTGGCTCTAAAGGAGACCCACAAAGGCCTCACAGCTGACTGTAGTCAGCACATTCCTTTTGTGCAACAACAACCAGCAACACAACCTGCTCTGTATCGACCTCACCAATGTGACTAAGCATTTTAGCAACACGGAGGTCTAGAACAGAAAAAAATAAAAGCGCTTTTCTTCCATGATTTTTTTTCTTGGACGTTTACCCACACAGCTAAAACCCAATAACAATTCTATCACACTTGTGTACTTCTGTTAAATCACAATCACTTGCTGGTTTCTAAGCTCAGTGTTCAAACATGGCTAGGTTTTTCAAACATCAGTCAAACAAAAATATAATGATGGTAAAATGCAAAAGAAAAAGTCTCATTTTGTCAAACATACTCCAACAGGACTAACTCATACACTTTAAAATTACTCTTACGTTGAAAATCTACTTACGTAAATGTAACAGCTACATGTTGATACTCATATCTACTAATATGACATATGTGTTATAACCAGTTAGGTAAGATAAACAGAAAGGACACACTGTTATAGTACAATTACCAATAACATGGTGGAGTGGTGCAGCCGTTGCCACACAAAAAAAAAATAAAAAATTATTACAGCACATCCAAAATAGTTTTACACTTCTTATACCACAGGAATTTACCAATTACAATTTGTATTCAAAAATTGTTCCTAGTGTATGTGTGTGTGTGTGTATGTGTGCCCTGCGATGGGTTGGCACTCCATCCAGGGTGTATCCTGCCTTGATGCTCGATGACGCCTGAGATAGGCACAGGCTCCCCGTGACCCGAGGTAGTTCGGATAAGCGGTAGAAGATGAATGAATGAATGAATGAATGAATTTGTATTCAGTACAGAATGACATGTCTTATTTTTTAAGAAGTTATTAGTTAATATAAAGAAGTTAATAAAGTTTTAGAAGGTGATAAATCAAAATGCTGTTGGTTTTGTAAGCAGAAGGTGCTCTGTCCTGAAGACTCAGCCCTGTCAGAAACCTTAAAGTTAGACCTTTAATGACTGACATTGGAGACTTCTTCCATAAATGATAAACAAAAATCTGGTTATGTACAGTGTCTGCCATGTAGGTTGTTATAATAGAAATGATAATAAAACGTATTAGAAAGAGTATTAATATAGGAGAAGGTATTAGACCTTCTGACCAATCAGATTCAAGAACTTCTCTGTGAAGTGGTATAAACCACAATGCTAAAAACATTAGCAACAAAATTTTTACAGTTCATCAGGAAAAAACGGTGAGCTGAGGATTTAAAACATGAGGATAAACAGATTTCTATTACAATACAATCAATGTGACACACCTACTTCTAAAATGCTGAATCAAGGGAAGGGTGTAATGTCCAATTTAAACACTAAAGCTTCAGCCCAGCTGTTACACACATACATTTTTCTATTGCTAGAAAAACCAGTTTAAATTCAACAGCACAAAATGCTTCAGCAGCAGAGCAAATCTTCAGAAATACAGATCATGTTATTAAGTCAACACTGTGCAGTGATTTATAGTTATACTGTCTATACAGTCGAGAATAGATATGCAGCTTACAAAGTACAACGATAACTACTAACTAACGCATAGTGCTACATTTTAAAATATTTACTGACTGTATTTAACACCAGGTCTTTTCATTATTGATGAATTTACTATAAGGATTTAGTTGAGAAACCCGAGAGACAAGGGTTTTCAAGAGCAATAAAAAAGCAGAAGCTTTCAGGACTGAGAATAAGGGTTATGTGGCTTGAGAAAGCTTCAGGAGTTAGACGGAGGGCTGTAAGGCTCCAGAAGTGCAAATTGGGGCCACAGGGCTTCAGAAGACAGACCAAGGGGCAGAAAGATTCAGAAGCAAGACAGAGGGAAACCAAGATTTAGTTGCAGGGCAGTGGCACAAAGCTTCAATGGTGAGAATAAAAATCCCAAGGCTTCAGGAGCGAGACCAAGGGCCACATATCTTCAAAAGTGAGATCAATGACCACAGGTCTTCAGGAGCAAGCGTAATGGCCACCAAGCTTCAGAAGCGAGACCAAGAAGCATGAAGATTCAGGAGTGAGACCAAGTGTCATCAGGCTTTAAAAGTTATATCAAAAGCCAAACACATCAGAATTAATACCAAGGATTTCAAGGCTGCACGGGTTGAGACCAAGGTACACAAGGCTACAGACCAAGGACCGCAGGGATTCAGGAGCATAACAAGGAACAACAAGCCTTCAGGAAAAAGACCAAGATGCACAAAGCTTCAAGACTGAAACCAAGAACTATAAGGCTTTAGGAACAAGATCAATAAATGTGAGGCTTTATGGGGGAGGCAAAAGGTTACAAGACTAGAGAAGGGAGGTGGAAGGCTATGTAACTTTAGAAGGGTGCGTGTGTGTGTTTCTTTAAGTGATTAGGCGTATAGTGGCATTAGAAGCACTTCCATCAACAGTTTAGATGACACCGAGTTAGTAGCATCTAGAACTAAGCTGCAATGCTAAATGCAAGACAGTGTGTGCAATCAGCTGTCTCATCAATCCCTCACACACAGACGAGCTCATTATCCATCCCCAAGTTCCTGCTCTTTAAACACTCCGCCATGGAGCGCGTGCAGCGTTTCCGTTCAGTCAACAACACAACAGTTCGAATCTGTTCCGAAACTCTCGGCGGGTTCCACGAGACGGAGCTAGAACCCAGAGCTGGAGTTACAGCGTAACACACACACACACACACACACACACACACACACACACACACACACACACACACACAAAACAACAACAACAACAAGCTTCCTTCACCGAGCTGCAGCCCTGAACACAACAACATTCATAATATAACAACCGGTTTAAAAAGCTCAAGACACTTGAAGAACTCCGGAACTGACCCGAGAGGGACACACACTCACACACACATACATATACACACGCGCGCTCGTGCGCTCTCGCTCTCTCTCTCTCTCTCTCATATACACACACACACACACGGCGCTGCTGCTGCCGCTTTAGCACGCTAACTGAGAACCACCACCACTATCACCACACTGAGCTGGAACTCGAGGTCTTTCTGTAGAGAAAATGGCAAAGCAAATCAGCTACGAAACGGCACGAGCCGTGACATTACCTAAGATGCGCGAGTTGCAGTAGTTAGTTTCAGCTTAAATCCTGCGCGTGAGCTCTGGCTCTGACCTTGGACTCGGGGGAAGAGCACGAGAGCTGAGCGGCGCCGCCATGTTCCTACTGCTGTTGCTCCTCTCTCTCTGTGTGTGCGTGTGTGCGTGTGTGTGTGTGTGTGTGTGTGTCCTCCCCCCACTCAGTGTGTATCGTCCCCGTTTGAGCTGCAGCTCGGTCACTGTACACCCAGCAACAGCCGCCTAGTTTAATTCACCAACATTTTTGCATTTATTCAGGATCTCACAGAAAAAAAAGAATACTAACAATTCCTAAGTACGAGTGTCGTGTATGTACACATGCACACTGGTACAAGTAAAGGTACAGTACGCTTATGGAGAGTCACGTGTCCTTTTCAAGCACACTGACTAATCACACACACGTACAGCTCGTGCCAAAGAAATAAAAGTAGTGCTGTGTGGTGGTGTGGAGTCCTATTTAACAGTCTACATACACTTGTGTTTGTCAGCATTTTAGATCATGATTGTATTCTCATGAAGTAGATATACACACAGAGACGTGATACAAGTACAAAGGTTTAACAGTAGAACTTAATATAGGGCTTGACTTTATATATGCATTCAAACTTGGCATCCACTTCCTGAATAGAAGTCGATATACTGTACTATCCTGTACAACCAATGATCAGTACATACCTGATAATAATACTTTCTTGTTTGTCTTGTCCTGCACTGTTTGCACCAAGTTGCACAGTTGCACTTTATGTATCTAGGACTAACTTACTAAGTCCTTATAGCTCTGTCTTTGTATTATGTAGCACCATGATCCTGGAGAAATGTTGTCTCATTTCATTGTGTACTGCAACAGCTATATATGGCTAATATATGACAATAAAAGCTTTTTGACTTGACTTGACCTACAAAGATAGCTAGATCTGTGTTGTCCCGCGTGAGTGAAGATTACATTTTGTCTAATAATCGTTCATTTATTCATTTTTAGTAAGGTTAGGGTTGCGATGAAACTAATCGTTAGAGCATCTTGAATTCATGGCAGATGGGATATACATATTCACACCTACAGGTAATTTAACAGAGCCATAAAGCTACCTAAATGCTGTTTATGGGAAATGGAAAGAAACCGGAGAATGCAGAGGAAACCTACACAGTAACATGGAGCACATGCAACACTGAACAGCACAAACTGTAACTTGAGCTCGGTATTGAGCTGCCGACCCTGGAGCTACGAGGTGGCAAGGCCTCCACATTTTTGTCTAATAATTCAGATAGCTGTTTTTTTTATAATAAGATTAAAAAATGTGGTATAAAAGAAAAGTCTGTTTGTCTGATAAGAAGGTCAAAAGCTGTATGAAAAGCTGTGCTCAAAGATCCACATCTGTGAATGCGGTTCAAGCTGGTGATTTATATTCCATGCAATTTGCCAGAAGGTTAATGTCTATACTATACTATACTATACTATACTATACTATACTATACTATACTATACTATACTATACTATACTATATTATACACATTAAAAGTGGGCAACCTTTAATTAATCAATGCATTGGTCTCACTTCAATTTCTCACGTAGGCTGATATTTCTCAACCTGGGTTGTGGAGTACTACTGATGAACAGCTAATTAATAAGCCTGACCTCGGCTGGACAGTGATTCAGCAGGACACGAATCGAGAAATGCTGTTCTATTACAACAAGGCATTTATAGTTAGTGGCATACAGAACTTGACTGTTTTTTGATGAAGTTGTCATAAAGCATATTTCTGCCATTCTGTCTAGAGTATCACAGTTTTATATGGTGTTCATGAAAAACTGCTTTTCATGTAAATACATCCCAGGGTCCCTAAAATCACAGAAATTAAGACCAAGCCAAAATAATTGAGAGCATCTGTGGAATCTGCCTGGTTTTAGCCCTTGTGTTTTCTACCATCAGTTCTGTGCATATGTATGTCAGCTCCCATTTATGTTATTTTCAACCAGATCAGACGAACCATCTCATATTTGGTACTTACTCACTTTGTTTTAGGGCTCTCTAACTATCTGGACTAACAGGTTCAATAAGGTTGTTATTAAAGAAGTCATCTTTAATGCTAGTTTACATGGCATTTGCATGTAATGACATCTTTACAGGTTGTTATTAACTGCAACAGACACAATGTTGGTATTGGGGAAACAAAAAACAGACAAAATATATTATAATTATCTTACAAAACATACATGCATATAGTTTAGAATACATTGTACAAATAAAAGGGTACTCTGTTTGGATAGGGAGTTCTCTGTCTCTTTTTGTGTATTTGATAGTCATTGGACTGTCTATGGCTATGCTCTTTGTGTGTGTCTGTGATTAGTTAGAACACTTTCTGTTTCTATTCTGCTTGTGGAAACTTCAAGCACTTTTATCACTTTCAGCTTCTTCAACAGTGATATCCAAGGCTTGTAACACAAATGCACGCAATTTACACACATTGTACTAAATCGGATAAGACATGGCTAATATGCATATGGCACTATATTACTACTGAAAACAACTTTTAAACCCGTAATATTACTAATATCACACAGATTTGTTGATTTGATTCACAAAAACGTACATAAACATAAACTGTTTCTCTAGAAATTCTGTGTACCATGCTTAATGTTTACTCTTTATACAAGTAGATAGATAGATAGATAGATAGATAGATAGATCTATTCACGCCGTCGTGAATGTGTAACGCAGACAATTGTAATTTGACATAATTGTGTACACACTCTTGAATAAAACAGCCTGTACGAGGTACAGGTATTGTGGTAGGCTTGTTTAGTAACTCTGGCATCACATCTACGTGAATTGGTGTATTTTTGTGAATTGGTGTATTTTTGTCTTCCATCTGTATTCTGTTTTCCTTTGCTTAGCTCCTTTACATTTGTTATGTGTGAAGAATTTCTAATGACATCTTATAGCATGCCTTCTTGAACTGAAGAGCTTGGTGATCTTTGACAGATGAGATTTTTTGGTGGACCAAAAATTCAAGGCTACTTTTTTATAAATCTTTAAGTGACACAGCTACATGCTAAGAAAGAAAGTGGATTCACTTTAAGAGGCCACTAATAACGTTTTAGATCTGAAACAACATTTTGTCCATTTTTATAGAAGATTGAAGAAAGGATGTAGAGTGTCAGAAATCATATTAGTGAGACTGTCTGAGATTCAAATGCTTAGCTGGATCTATGAGCCTCCTGTTGAGACTAATTGTTATTTACCTTCACCTGATGAGCCCAGGTTTCTGATAGTAAACCGGTCTTGGTTGATTGACTACATGTTCGCTGTGCTATAATTGTGTGTCAGTATTTAATGTGTTAACTCTTTGCATAATGACATATCCTCGTTTTTGGGAAAATGCGATGGCTCTGTTGTTTAGAAATAATAATGACACGCTTCCTGTAGCTAGGCTTTCTTCACCCTCTAAACGCGGTAGAGTAAATGGATGAGATCATGAGTGTGACATTCTGTAGGCCAAAAGATATACAGTACATTTTTCCTCCATGCCAGTTTGTTTACTTCAAATTACTCTTATTATGCAAAAGGGTTTTTTTAACGGGTTACTTTTGATCTCTTTGGTTGATGGCCTACTGCTATGGCATTTCTTTTGTTACTAAATTGTCCAGCCTCAATAGCTAAAACGATAAAAAGCAGCAAAGTCAAACACAGAGATGACAGTTGTGCCAAGAAGAGCGGAAGAGGAACTGCAACTGAAAACACGTCTAATAAGCTCTGTTGCTTGCTTACTTTTAAAAACAATGAATTTCTAACCAAAATTTCACAGGCTGCGTGGAGACTTACGTGTCTGCCTTCACACCCTCTTTGTGTTGATGTCTAGTTTAAATAGCCAAAACAAAGACGGTATAAGTAATGCAATGCTTTCGCACAGCATCTAAACCTTGAACTTGAGACAAAACAAAACTTCATCTAACATATTAAATTTACCACAGCAGCATTTTGGTTTGATTTAGGCATAAATAAATAAATTCAAAACTCACACTGCGATTAAATGCATTCAAACCTTTTAAAGAATTGTATGCAATGCATGCATTGAAGTATGTTGCAACATCCAAGATTGTGTTTATCTGGACTTTGGGGTTACAAACCCATGTGCTCTTACCACCATTGTGACAACCTTGATTTTGACCTTCCACATTCTCACTATTTCCTATTTCTGACCACTGCTGTTTTCTGCTTTCAATTTATTATTACTGTCTGGTTGCTTCACCATTAGTTGTCTATCTGCCTTAATCTGAAAATCCAACATGATCTTCTACTCTTTGTTCTTCTTACTCATTTGACTTGGGCCTGTTCAGGGTATAATCCTTATAGAGTAGTACTGCCTGCACCTCACATGCTGCTAGACCACCTGAAGGACTCAAGATGAAGTCTGATATACTAGATACACTACTGCTTTCTGTGCACCATTCCTAAAACATGCAATGAGTTGTGATAAAGATCTATAAATGTACAAGACATATTTTAAACATGTACATTTCCCACAAAACAGTGTGCAGTTACAGTGTACAGGGTGCAGACACAGGGAAAAAGGAAATGGTCAAAAGCTACAACCATCACTTCAAGACCAAAAGCAATTGAAAACAATATATTTTCTCTCAAAGGATGAGAAATTTTGTGCATTTGACAGACTTTATTATAAGGAAATATGTTACATTTTAAATAACTTCTTCCAGTTTGAGGAAAGGCAAATAGTTAGTTACCCCTAGGTGTGATTGTATAAATCTGTGTGTACATAATGCCCTGTGATGGACCTTTCCATTCAGACTAATGTCCAGTAGTCCTGTTATAAGGCTCTAGATTCTCTGGGATTCTCTTACTGAACGAAAGAATACTGCATAATTTGAGGGTTAAAAAGCAGTTTTTCTCATGGGGACCAGCCAAATATTCCTACAAGGTAAAAACTTTGCCTGCTTAAATGATGTAGGACGTTTGTCATACTGTTACTAGGGAACCTCTTTGCATTAAAATAAAATCCAGCATGTAGGTGGTCACATGCTTTAGGGAAAATGTCCATGTTAAGACTACTACTTGATGTTATTTGGACAACAAATTGTTCTTAGCATTATAATTATCTACAGTATTTACACACACACACACACACACACACTCAGGTTGAAAACAGGTTGTAGAAAATAAAATAAAAAATAAGGCCATGGCTCCACCTTGTGCTGACAATAATGAAATTGTGCATACTGTTTCTTCCCTTTTACGTTGTACTTTTTTCTTTTTCACCTTTACTACCTTTTCACTGTAATCAAATACAGGTATGAATGGAGTAAATAGGCTAGAAGGGTTAAGCTACCCTGTCCTGTTTGACATCTACATCACGTTATTTGCTGGTAACAAGGATCTTGAAAACACTGAAGACACTTAAGAAGCTAAAAAAATACTCAAATCCCTTAACTAAGGGCAACTGCACTGTTAAAGGTCATAAAATGATATAAAGAAAATTGGCTGGAGCTGATTTCTTTCTAGCCCAGGGTGTAGATCTGATGTTCTTAATGAGAACTCCTTTTATAATGAATCACACACCTTGTTACTGAACATATACACATTATGGCCAAAAATATGTGTACACCTGAAAGTCACACCCATATGTTGTTCTTCTCCAAACTGTTGCCACAAAGTTTGAAACAATTGTCAACAATTGTCTAGAATGGGCCTAAACAACAGAAAGTCTGTACCATGTGGATTCTGATGTGATTTTTTTTGTTGTTGTCGTAGCCTATCTACCTCAAAGTTTGATGTGTTGAACATTGAGATGATTTTCCATTCACCACAGTTGCAAAGAAAGGTTGTTTTAGTTACAATACTGTACTGAGTGTGTACTGTCGCATCATTCTGGGTAAAGTCTAGAGCCTGCCATGGATGAAAATCCCAGGAGATTAATAATTTCTAAAACACTCGAACCACCCCAAGACAACGAGTTGCCATTTCCCACTCACCCCACTCCATTAAACTCCACTCCACCTCACCCAGCAATAAATATATAAAAACAGCTGTCATTTCAATAAACAAAAGGAAATTGTACCAGTTTCATTATGTATTTTATTGAATGCATTTTTTTCTTTGTAGAACAAAATAAATTCTTCAGAAAATGATGGTGTATATGCAAACTACAAACTATCAGACTGTATTGTCACACAGGTGGAACAAAACAAAAAGGGCAATTTCTTTCCTAATTCCTCTGTTCATCTATGAAGGCGTCAAATTAAACATGCTTTCTGAGAGGTTACACACTTCACTGCTAGGGACATGATCATGGCAAATTACTCTTTTAATGACAAATTAAGCGAATGCATCGACAACACACACCTGGACATACACACACATATACTCACACGGAGCTGGCCTTGAAATCTTTACAGAACACTGGCACATTTTAACACAGTACATACTATTTTCTCTCTTTTTTTTTTTTAAACTTGTTTAAAATGTTCATACAAATTTGGTATAGTCAGGCACTTGAAGTGTTTATTGGCTTTTTGCACTGGCACTGATGAATCCTGGTAAATACAGAATGCAGCTTAAAAGCATGCATCATTTGGACGCTTTTAGTCAGAGAGGGGAAAAACAGAAAGCCCTCTTCCTGTGATGTATGATGAATAGACAGCTTTGTGCAATACAGTATTCAGCACCCAGCTTTAAAAAAGGGCACTGATTTTATAAAGTAGGCCCCCTACTGTGCACAAAAGCCTATAGGGCAGTTCCTGAGCCTGTGCACCGCACATTTAACAGCTATTCCTAACATTTAGCAGGCTGATTTCCTGACGAGCAGGCATGTGTCATCAATGGCTTGTATAGTACATCAATATATTACAATTGTGGAAAAAAAGGCAGCATTACTGAGAAAATATACAAAAAAATTCTTCATAGGTCCTTTGTTTTGAAGCTCTATTGCAGAGAAGGCAAGTCCTCTCACAGGAAATGTTCATGTATCATGATATGACGATATTGGCACATGCTTACTAGTCAGTGTAATCAGGTGCATGAGAGCTGGGAAATGCTAATTATGTGCAGTGTATTAAAATTGGAAAAAAAAAAAAGACAAAAAAAAAAAAAAAGAAAAGAAAAAAAAAAAGGCAGGACTGAAGCACAGAGCTTGGAATGATCGAGAGAGAGAGTGAGAGAGAGAGAGAGAGAGAGAGAAAATGGAGGAATGAACAGCGGGATCTGTTTAGGATGATTTGTCCTTCCTGGCTCTGGGAGAATCCGCTCCGTTGGCACTCAGTGATCCGTTTACTCCGTTAGCTACAAGACATCAGCACACGAGTTAATAATCTGTATAGTAAGTGATAGAAGTCTCAGGCATCTGCTTAGTAATAAATGAACAAAAAAATAAAGAAAATAATACATTAAATTAAAAGACTTCAGCACTAACCTTTCTTGGACTTGCCCTTTGAGGAGGAAGATTTCTTCTTTATGGTATGAGTCTGAGCGTGTTCTCTCCACCGCCGCAGCTGGAAGTTGATGAATTTCCACATCATAAAGGCCTGAGTGATGCAGATGGCAGCCAGGACAGTCACTCTGCTCCATCAAGCACACCACAAAACAAAAGAAATAAAGAAAGAATGAAAGAAGAAAAAAATATGCAATTGGACATGAAAACATGCTGGAAATGTCACTGGTTATTTAGCCAATTTTTTTTTAACTAGTAAAGTGAGCAATAATGTGATACAACACACCAAAAATCACACCACCTTTGTTAGATACTGATGCTACCTTATGTGCTTTTTTCCCTATTCATTTTTGTGGACGTATTACTTTAATAAATGTTTCCTGTTTCACCTGACAAACAGCACGTTGTAGTTTCCGTCTGCAAGGTTGAGTCCTTGGTGTTCAGATCCAGCCAAACCGAAGCCCACAGTGAGGACGGATAGAGACAGAGTCAACAAGCGGGCCAGGACGAACAGGACAGCCCACACTGAAAACCTACACACACACACACTTAAAATCTTACCTTCTGTTTTAGATCCAAGTCCAGAAAGCTTTAGAGGACCGTCTCAATTAAGCTTATGAACAAATTTCCAAAAACAACCTTTTTTTGATTACGCTAAGCTGAAAAGAATGAATATAAATTCTCAGATTGTAGATGCAAAGAGGAAAAATGATGTTGATGCCTGTCTGTTATTTTGTATTTATATTTTATAATGTGGTTGCAATAAAATTGGTAATTAATAAAACAATGAAGCATTTAGAGACAAATTCAAATGGGAAATAAGAAATCCTGGGTTTGGAGAGATATTTAGATTTTTTCCTCAGTTAAGGAGATGATCATAGATAAATAACTCTGCTCCGTAAGCAACTCACCCCGCTTGTCTCTCTTCGTTACTGAAGTAAATGATACGAGACACGTGGAAGAGCAACTCGACGAAATAATGAAGCACGAGGAGCACCACGCCCAGGCGGTTCAAACTGCAAACACACAATTTAAATATCTGAAACAAGGATGTGCTGCACTCACTGATGAGCTGTTAAAGCAAACATCTAATTTACACAAATCACAAATGTACAAGATCTGTGGGCATTACTTGAGGATGTAAGCGCCTGCGATGTGGACCAAATACAGACTGATGTAAACCAGCTGACGGGGAATGTCCTCCTGAGAAGAAGAAGAAAAAAAAAAAGAAGTGGTGAAAACACAGATTTTACATGTAAACATCGACACACCCTGGAGGCAACCTTTTGTCCCCTCACAATGACAGGAAATGGGGGGAAAAAACCTTGCTAATCTTTATACACTCACTTTCTTGATCTTCTGGAAGTAGAGTTCAGGAAGAGCATGGAACCAGTAACCCAGCTGACAGATGTAGTAAAACTTCATCTGGAACCTGAAAGCAACAGGATTCCTGGTTATGGTTAAAAGTCATATTATGATACTGAGATCATGGCACAGGAAAATATTTTGTTGAGGATGATGCTACCTAAACAGGACAACAATAGAATTTTATTTGTATAGCACTTTTAACAAATGGTCCATTTTGTATCCGTGTAAAAGAATCCAGTGCATGGCACCTACAGGTCACGGCTTCAACGTTCTCTATAAGCAGAGCAGATAGCGCAGACTTACGGCATCAGCGTGTGCGGGTAGCCTTCCCACAGGGTGACAGGGTTCGACAGGATGTTTTCCTTCACACACAGAGCAAAGAAACTATTACATTCACGACATAAACCTAGCGTAATAACTGTAATAACTTTTATGCAGTCATACAGAAATCAGAATGCTGGCTCCCCACAAGCACGAGAAGAGATAGAAAGTGCTGAGCTGGCCCGACTCATTGAACTTGTTGTGTTTGGTTTTGGAGAAGTGCATCTTCCGGATGATTTTCTGTGTGGAAAAGAAACCAAGATTTCTATCAAATGTACTTCAAACATTAAAACGAAGTTATAGTAGAAAGTGTCTTACGTGCACAGCTACAGCTAGCGATAATACAACAACAACAACAACAACAACAAAATAAAAACCATGAAAAGGTCCTTACATCCAGGATGTACTCCTGGACTATGGCATGCATGATGATGGCCACCAGCATGTAGAAGAAGACAGTGGCCACATCCTTCAGGCCATGGTGGAAATAATTCACCGGCGTCTCCTCAGCACCTTCTGACAACCAGACATACGCACAGAAACAGACATGACAATGGTGTTAAATTAACTAAGAGTGTAACAACATAGTCAGAGATCAGGTAACAACCAGGACATGAGCAAAGAGAAGAGACTGTACAGAGGTCCGTCTGTGAATATAACTTAGTCATTTTGTTTAAATAAAATGTTTTTATTAAACTTATAAAACTTATGACTTTTTTTTTTCTTCTTCACACCAGGAAATATCTGCAAGAGATTTATGAGCGACACTTCATAATACCACTTCCTAAGTGTTCCACTGAGCAGCCAGTATTCAGAGATAAACTCTAACCCATTTAGAAAGTCTTTAAAGGTTCCTTATTTTGACTACATTTGAAACCCTGAATGAGGTACGAGAAAATATTTGCTTAAAACAATCCCATAAAAATCTCAAACCGTGATCGAGTACCAAGGTATGAAAATTTAACACAGGCTACGAGTTGTCATGTTAGTTCTTGCATTAATCCCAACACTTAAATGACCTTGACGTGCTGTTAGAAAGTCTGCTCTTGTCCGAGCCTTATCGCAATGACCGCCACGTAGATTATCTGATTTGGATTGAGCAATATGGAACTTTTTAAACATGGAACACGAGCCCAACGTGATAATATTAAAAGGGTCTAACAGAAGACAATTCAAGGGTTGTACGGTGTTCTTTCTGTCGTTGATTATTGGCAGATGCCAACACATACACTTACAGAATAAACAGTAGGTTGATAAACAAGATACACAGGGTGGTTCTTAGAATTACTCTCATTAAGCAGCATTTATTATTATTATTATTATTATTATTATTATTATTATTATTATTTTATTTTAAACAGTGAAATAAATCCAAATTCAATTTGAAATCCAAAAACATTGCAGACAAACTACAATTAAACATGGCAGACAAAACTAACACTGGGAAATAAATAATAAAAAAAAAACAGCGATGTTTAGCCCTTTTATTATGTCATAATTAATAATCATTACTAAACAAATGAAAACCATTTCTGCACATTCGTGTGAACTTTTTCCTCAGAATGTTTTCACACAAATTTGCATCAGAAATGGATGAGAATTTGTTTAAGAGCCCAGGTGTGGTCCAGGTGAATCCTACATCATTGTCCAATTTTAAGCAAATTTAAATAAAGCGTAAGGAGTAGTGTTATACATTCTAATTTAGGATAATTGTTAAAGTGATGTATCTATTGTGTCCTCTTTTGCAGAATCTTCTCAAACAGAACAGAAGTGATGTAAAGATCTGGATCTGCAGTCTATCTGCATGAAAACAAAACTTTACGAACATTAACAATGACTCACCGTTTGCTGTTACTGTGACGTTGTACTGTACCGTGATGAACAGAACCGCAATCTTTGATGGGATCTACAACACAAATTCGGTCTATAAGTAATAAAATAAAAAATGTAAACAAGATAAAACAAAACGTATACGCTAAACTTGGACTACAGACACAGGAAAAAATAAGCAAAACAAAACACATGATTCAAAAGGAAAATGGCATACTGACACTTACTGAGTTATGGTTTCTCTCTAAGTTTACGTTTTAGTTTTGTCATAGAGATTCTTGTTCTTAGACCTGGATATACTCTCATATTGGCTTCCATAAAACTGAAGGTTGGATACAAAAATCAGTAAAACATCAATAATAATAATAATAATAAAATTAATATATTACAGTACTGGATTTAAATACATACACAATAGATTCTCTCTCTTCTCTCACACACACACACATCAAGCTTCTCTCTCTCACACACACAACTTCTCTCTCTCTCTCTCTCTCTCTCTCTCTCTCTCACACACACACACACACACAACTTCTCTCTCTCACACACACACACAAACACACACACACAACTTCTCTCTCTCACACACACACAACTTCTCTCTCTCACACACACACAACTTCTCTCTCTCACACACACACACAACTTCTCTCTCTCACACACACACACAACTTCTCTCTCTCACACACACACAACTTCTCTCTCTCACACACACACACAAACACACACACACAACTTCTCTCTCTCACACACACACACAAACACAACTTCTCTCTCACACACACACGCTTCTCTCTCCCTCACACACAAGCTTCTCTCTCTCTCACACACACACACATCAAGCACGTCACTAATACAAACTATTATTTTGACATTAAAGTACAACTTTAATCGACACACAAACATAATGAACTACATCTCCCATGATGCACCGCAACTTTAACGCTGGCGCTGGTTTGGAGAACTTAAACTTAAAACGTAAATACAAACAAACGGAAGAGTAAAGCCAGGAAACACTGAGGAGTGAGAAACATCCGAGCGGAATAAGAGCGGAAACCGAGTCGTTGTGTGAAAATAACGCTAACGTGGCTGAAGCAGAGCGTCTCGGTGACAGCGCGCGCACAGAATGCCACGTAACCGTCAAACCCTCCGCACGCACTCAGGAACCATCCACGCAGCTCGCGCACATACGTGTTATAACTTTGGAGTCAAATCACTACAAAAATACACCGGATACAACGTGTAATATTTCACAAGAACATCGTGCACAGCGTTGTGAACGCACAAAGGTAGAATAGAGAAATTCTATATAGCACAAAGCTAGAATAGAGAAAAACAAAACAATAAGCACCAATCCTTCAATCAGACGCCTTTTCCTCCCTGTAGAGTGTGTAAATAAACACAAACCTGATTTATTCATAGTGTTATTTTATCCTCACCTCGAACATGAGTCCCAGGAGAAAGAGCATAGCTACACAAGACACGATATCTGCGTGGTTGTTGATGACAAACTCGTGGCTCAGGACCGGATACGTTTTACTGTTCTTCTTTTTCAAGCCCATGATGCTAGAGAAACCTTTCCTGAACAAACTCAGACACAGAGACCAGAATAGAGCAGAGCAGAGCAAAACCTCACAGTGGCACCAAACAGCTCTAAAGCCTCTTCACTCTCCAAGCTCTTTCTCTTCTTTTTCCTTCTCATGGAGACCGAGCTTGCTCACTGCTGCCACCTGCAGGCTTGGAGGAAAACATTTCACGTGGTGTAGAGTAGAGGATCTAAATTCGTTTACTCATCATTATCCTCCTCAGTCAGTGTAATAAGTGAATACAGAGTGTGAGGAGGAAATATGTCGTGGATGTCTGTTGCAATACAATTCGATTCGATTCTATTCAAATGTCAAGTCAAGTCAAGTCAAGAAGCTTTTATTGTCATATATTAACCATATATACTGTAGCTGTTGCAGTACACAGTGAAATGAGACAACATTTCTCCAGGATCATGGTGCTACATAAAACAAAGACAGAGCTATAAGGACTTAGTAAGTTAATCCTAGATACATAAAGTGCAACCGTGCAACCTGGTGCAAACAGTGCAGGACAAGACAAACAAGACAGACAGGCAGAGCTGTCACGTATCACGCACTCATTTCGGTCTTTTGTCACGCTCTCCCGCCACACATCGTATTTCACACGCAGAAAAAACTTTTTCACTATTTATCATAATATTTATCATAATACTAGCGGGGGTCAAGATTTTTTTTCTTTGAGCCCAGTGTTTTGAAGACATTTACCTCAGAAGACGTGTTGATTCGTTGTGACTCTTCTTGAGGAGAAATATGGCGCGAAGCTCTCCAGCGGAGTGAGGAAGAGGTGGACAGTTGAAGTGTCCAATGGAGTTAAGAGATTTGCGCTCAAGCTATTTTCAAGACTTTAGATTGGTTAATAACTTGTAAAAATAACAGACCCACGTGGGGACTGACCAATAGCATCGATATGTTAAAAAATATGAAATTGACCAAATTTGGACATACGAGTTTTCCGCCCGACAGCGACGATATATTTAATCTGCCGCAGCGCCCAATATGTATCAGTCCGCACCGCTTAGACGAGCCTGACACTTATCAGCCAATCAAAAAAAAAAAGAGGCTACACAATAGCCAATCAGAAAATAGCACTATTGTAAGATTTAACGCAAAAACCAATGAAAAAAAAATAATTAGCAAGGGTTATTTTCGATGGTCGGTTTGAATAAAACCTCAAAACGAAACAATAATGACCCTAAAAATGTCTGGGCTTGAGCCGAACTGTTTTAAATGGGAGCAACATTACAAATGATAAAGGAGTCCAAAAAGGCAACAAACACTTACAATAAAACATCACAGTCATAATCTCTCTCTCTCTCTCTCTCTCTCTCTCTCTCTCTCTCTCTCTCTCTCTCTCGCACACACACGCGCGCGCGCATACACACACAAATTAATAAATGGAAATTCAACAAATACTTTGTATTTGGTTAAAGCGATCAGCGATCCTTATTTGCAAATAGCAAAAAGTGTGCAAAAAAACAGCATGCAAAGCAGCTTTACAGAACATAAATACTGCATTATCAGAACTGTCTGTCATCACATAATCCGTGTATGTTACACATTACTGCTGCTGTATATTGTACAAAAAGCATAATATTGCACAATATTGTTATTTGCATGTCTCACACTTTATGTACATAACTGATCAGTCATATATTCCGTACTAATTATGTCTATTGTATCACATCTGCATTGTCTTGTATAGTCTGTATTATCTTGTATAGTATAGTGTTATTTATGTCTGTACTTTTGAGAGACACAAACAGCTGGAACCAAATTTCTTGTGTGTGTCAACACACTTGGCCAATAAACCTGATTCTGATTCTGATAAACATAAAACAAAAGGTTATTATAAAGAATAATATAAGATTAATATAATACAAAATTATTTATCCCCAATGAGCAAGTCTGAGGTGACTCAGGTCACTGTGGTGAGGAAAAACTCCTGGTAAAGGAAGAAACCTTGAGAGGAACCAGACTCAAAGAGAACCTCATCATCATATGGGTGACACTGGAGGGTGTGATAATAAAAATAAAGTCTGACAAATGTTGTATTGATGAGGAGATTTGGCATCTTCTCTAAGTATAGCAGAGTCTAACTGGATCTGGAACATCTGTAGATGCCTCAGGATCCTCACAGAGTCAGACTCAGGATCCTCACAGAGTTGGCCTCATATCAGTGGAGGTCCATAATCTTCATGGCACGAAAGACATTCGGAGCTGGTACAATTTCTGGATGCTTCAGAATGGGTAGAAATAGAGAAGTAGTGGAGAGGAATTACACAACACAGAAACACTTACCAATAGCACTTGTAGGATGTAGGAGGAATAAAAAAGGAAACACATACAACACAGGGAGAACATGTGAAACTCCACACAGATTCAAACCCAAGCCAAGATGATGTTTCCTACTGTTTTGCACTCTTTTACTTCAGACCACCGTAATTAATTATTCATTAGCTGTAAATTTAAATTTGGTTTTGTTCTAAGATCTAGAGTTCAATCCAGTTTGCAAGTTTATAGCAAGACTGCAACTAGATTAGTGAAAAGTTAGTTGCGAGTATCACCCGTAAAGAAGCTGGCTGAGTTTGGTGTATATAACTCGAAAGCTTGCTGAGTTATAAATTTATAATGGGTATATAATATGAC